>NW_002476473.1:38268-124937 GCF_000189635.1 Tetrahymena thermophila SB210 | reverse complement strand
AAACAAATCAAATAAATTAAAAGAACTTTAATGTTTTAAATTAACTTTTATAATTAAAAATATTACAATGCAAATCAAATAAACTGCTTTTATTAAGTGTAAATTTTAATAGCAAAAAATGAAGAAAAAGTATCATATAATAAAAAATGAATAATAAATAATTAATTAAAAATTTAAATGAAAATTAAGTTAAAATAGCTAAAAAATTTTTGTTTTAATAAAAATCATTAAATAATAATGATAATTTATATAATAAAAATTATTTATTTAAATAAATTGAAAATTAAATATACAAAAAATATTAATAATAAAAAAAATAATATCTTTTAATTAAATATACCCCAGATCAAGATGGAGAATCTAATGAGGTAAATGTGAAGACCTTAAAAACTTTTTTTATAAATTAAAATAAATTTAAAGGATATTAATATAAAAATTAATAATTACTTCTTCTAATTAGTTATATTTTTTAATCTATTATATCATTTATTTATTTTTCAAAAATATTAAATAGCAATTTATTAAATTTGATTAATTTATTAATTAATTATAAATGGATAAAAAGAACAAATAAATATAATAATTAATTAATTTTCAAATATAAATTTATAATTTGGTTTTATGAAGAGATATCACAGAAAACTTAATTTAACATTCACTATTTAAACTTAATATTTGTATTTAAAACAAACGCTTAAAAATATATATAGTAAGAATTAGAGATGGTCAGTTATTTATTTAGTCCTATTTGAAAAAATTCTAGTTGTTAATGTTCTTAAATTTTATAAGAATAACGTTTATAAGTAGATTTTTCTGTTTTAGTTTTGTAATTTTGGGAATATTTATAATATTTCTAATATAGCAAGATGCCATACAAAAATTTCATGGTTTGTATTCCACTTTTTATGAAATATATTTTTTTATTTATTTATTAAAAAATTTAATATATATATATATGTATTATAATAGAATTATAATTAATAAATAATTTAATTTATTTTTATTTCAAAATAAATAATTTTAAATTTATTTAAATTATTATAAATTAAATACAATTACATGTAAATATATAAAATACTATTATATAAATTTATTTAATATTATATTAATTTCTATTAGAAAGATAAATAGTTATAGGTGTAACCTATCACTATTTATCTCTCTATTACAAAAAAAAAAATCTGCAATTAGCAATAGTGAGTCCACATACTAATTATCCTTTATTTCCAATCTCTAATACCAACTATATTTTTCAGTACATATTTTAAATATAAATATTAAGATTTAATAATGAGTGTTACACTAACTTTTTTGTGATTTCTCTTACTAACTAAAAGTAAATTTATAAATTCATATAATTTATTTGTTCTTTTTATCCATTTATTATTAATTAAATTTTCATAAATAAATTGCTATTAAATATTTTTGAAAAAAAAAAATGAAATAATAGATTAAATATTACCACTAATTAGAAGAAGTAATTATTTATTTATTTTTATATCAATATTCTTTAAATTTATTTTTACTAATATAAAAAGTTTTAAAATTCTTCTCTTTAATCTCATTAAGTTCTCCATATTGATCTGAGGTATATGTCATTAATAATAATAATAATTATTACTATTAAATTTTTTAAATATTAAACTTTTAGTTTATTTAAAATAAATATTATTTTTCTAATAAAGATTATCCCTATTTTCATTCATTTTATTTTTGGTTATTTTAACTTAATTTTCACTTTTATAATTTTTATTAATTATTAATTTTTTATTATTTAATATTTTTACTTATTTTTTCCTACTAAAACATTTAGTTGATAAAAAGTTTGCTTCTTTTGGATTGTGATATTTTGGTTATAAAAATGAATTTAAAACAATATGATTATTTTAATTTGTTTATTAGCTTTTTATTTATTTAATTTATTTTCCTTATCTTTTATTGTACTTGTGTTTTTTCTTCTTCTATATTCTTAATTTAACTCATTTTTTATTTTCAACATTTGCTTTTATTATTTATTTATTAATTCATTACTTATTATTATTTCAACTTTTTCTTTATTTTTCCTTCTAAATAACTAATTAATTAAATATATATTTTTTTTTTCAATATTTAAAAAGTGAGAATGAAATTGGTGATTAAGGTGTATTAGTCTTAGGTTCTGCTTTAGAAAATTGTACTAATCTCTCAAAGTTAACACTTTGTCTAGTGTAAAACAAAGAATTTATTTGTTTTAGTTTGTAATATTTTTAGCTATAAAAATAAAAATAAATTTAAAAAATATAACTCTTTTAATTTGTTTATTAGATTTTTATTTAATTTCTTTCTTTTTTTTTATTATTTTATTTACTTGTTTTTTTTCTTCTTCTATGTTTCTTAATTTAACTAATTTTTTTATTTTCAACATTTAATTTTATTATTTATTAATTAATTTCTTATTATTTCATTATTTTTCTTGATTTTCTTATCCAAATTATCCTAAATAGCTATTTAATTATATTTTTTCTTCAATATTTAAAAAGGGTAAATTAAATTGGTGATAGAATAGAATAGAAATACTCGCACATATAAATGCACCCAGAATACATCTTAAAAATAATATTATATTTTAATTTTCTTTATTTTTTATATATTTAAATGGCCGAATGAAAAAAATGGCCATACGTTCGATCCCTACAAAATACATAAATATATATAAATACTATTATATAATATTATATTAGAAAGATAAATAGTTATTGGTGTAACCTATTACTATTTATCTCTCTATTACAAAAAAAAAATCTGCAATTAGCAATATTAATTTACAAAAATATGGTATTTTTTAATATAAAAAACTATAATAAAATCTATTTATCTACATATATTTTAGGTTAAAAAAACATTATTCTATATTTAAAATAATAAAACATATTATTTTATATTATTCAATTATTTAATATTTATTCCTCATTTTTTTTCCAATTGTTTATTATAATATCAGTATATTCTATAGATAACTAATCTTTTTGATTTAAGATATTTACTAATTACTCTGAGCTTTTATGATTCATTGATTTGGTTAGAACTTTTATAAAAAATTATTGTAAATTTCATTTATAAATTAAAAATAATTTCTTAAATTAATAAATAAAAAAACATTAGTAGAATAAAAAAGATCATTATTTTTTTAAATTAGTTTTTTTAATTATAAATATCACAATCAAAAACAAATAAACTCTTTTTACTCAAGGTCAAGTATCAAATTTGAGAGATTAGTGCAATTTGCTAAAGCAGAACTTAAGCCTGATGCACCCATTGCACCAATTTGATTTTCACTTTTTAAATATTCAATAAGAAATATAAAATTTATTAGTTAATTCATTAGAAGGAAAAAAATAAGAAAAAATATGAAATAATAAGATAGATTAATTAATAGTAAAAGCAAAAATTAAAATTAAATAATGAGTTAAATTAACAAAGAAAGAAGAAAAAGTAAGCAAGCACAATAAAAAGAAGAAAAAAAATAAATCAAATAAAATAAAAGATCTTTATTGTTTTAAATTAGTTTTTTTAATTATAAATATTAAAATCCAAAACAAATAAACTCTTATTACGAAAGGTAAAGTGTCAAATTTGAGAGTTTAGTGCAATTTTATAAAGCAGAACCTAAGCCTGATGCGCCTTCATCACCAATTTGATTGTTACTTTTTAAATATTGAAGAAGAATTAATAATAAATAAAAAAATTAAAAATAAAATAATGAGTTAAATTAGCAATGAAAGAAGAAATAGTAAGCAAGCACAATAAAATCAAAAAAAAAAAAAAATCAAATAAATTAAAAGATCTTTTTTGTTTTAAATTAGTTTTTTTAATTATAAATATCACAATCCAAAACAAATAAACTCTTTTTACTTAAGGCCAAGTGTCAAATTTGAGAGATTAGTGCAATTTGCTAAAGCAGAACCTAAGCCTGATGCACCTTCGTCACCAATTTGATTTTCACTTTTTAAATATTCAAGAAAAAATATAAAATTAATTAGTTAATTCATTAGAATAAAAAATGAAGAAATAAGATGAAATAATAAGATTAATTAATAATAAATGCAAAAATTTAAAATAATATAATGAGTTAAATTATTAAAGAAAGAAGAAAAAATAAGTAAGCACAATATAAAATAAAATAAATAAAAAGATCTTTATTGTTTTAAATTAGTTTTTTTAATTATAAAAATCACAATCCGAAACAAATAAACTCTTTTTACGAAAGCTCAAGTGTCAAATTTAAGAGATTAGTGCAATTTGCTAAAGCAGAACCTAAGCCTGATGCCCCTTAATCACTAATTTGATTTTAACTTTTTAAATATATGAAGAAATATATAATTAATTAGTTAATTCATTAGAAGGAAAAAATGAACAAAAAATATAAAATAATAAGATTAATTAATATTAAAAATAAAGAATAAAAATATAATAATGATTTAAATTATGAAAGAAAGAAGAATAAGTAAGCAAGCACAATAAAACAAAAAAAATAAATCAAATAAATTAAAAGATCTATTTTGTTTTAAATTAGTTTTTTTTAAATATAAATCTGACAATCCAAAACAAATAAACTCTTTTTACGAAAGCTCAAGTGTCAAATTTGAGAGATTAATGCAATTTGCTAAAGAACCTAAGCCTGATGCACCTTCATCACCAATTTGATTTTCACTTTTTAAATATATGAAGAAATTTATAATTTATTAGTTAATTCTTTAGAAGGAAAAAATGATTAAAAAAATTGAAATAATAAGATTTCTTAATATTAAAAGTAAAGAATAAAAATATAATAATGAGTTCAAATAAAAATAAAATAAATAAAAAGATATTTATTGTTTTAAATTAGTTTTTTTTAATTATAAATATACAATCCAAAATAAATAAACTCTTTTTACGAAAGGACAAGTTACAAATTTGAGAGATTAGTGCAATTTGCTAAAGCAGAACCTAAGCCTGATGCACCTTCATCACCAATTTGATTTTCACTTTTTAAATATTAAAGAAGAAATTAGTTAATTAATTAGAAGGGAAAAAATGAAAAAAAAATATAAAATAATAAGATTAATTAATAATAAAACAAAAAATAAAAATATAATAATTTGTTAAATTAACAAAGAGAGAAGAAAAAGTAAGCAAGCATAATAAAAAGAAAAAAGAAAAAAAATCAAATAAATTAAAAGATCTTTAATGTTTTAAATTAGTTTTTTTAATTATAAATCTCACAATCAAAAACAAATAAACTCTTTTTACTAAAGGCCAAGTGTAAAATTTGAGAGATTAGTGCAATTTGCTAAAGCATAACATAAGCCTGATGCACCTTCATCACCAATTCGATTTTGGCTTTTTAAATATTCAAGAAGAAATATATAATTAATTAATTAGTTAATTCATTAGAAGGAAAAAATGAAGAAAAAATATGAAATAATAATATTAATTTATAATAAAAGCAAAAAATAAAAATATTATTATGAGTTATATTAATAAAGAAAAAAGAAAAAGTAAGCAAGCACAATAAAATAAATCAAGTAAATTAAAAGATCTTTTATTTTAAATTAGATTTTTTAATTATAAATATTAAAATCCAAAACAAATAAACTCTTTTTACTAAAGTAAAAGTGTCAATTTTGAGAGATTAGTGTAATTTGCTAAAGCAGAACCTAAGCCTGATGCACCTTCATCACCAATTTGATTTACCCTTTTTAAATATTGAAGAAGAAATTAGTTAATTAATTAGAAGGGAGAAAATGAAGAAAGAATATGAAATAATAAGATTAATTAATAATAAAACAAAGAATAAAAATATAATAATTTGTTAAATTAACAAAGAAAGAAGAAAAAATAGGCAAGCACAATAAAAAAAATAAAATAAATTAAAAGATCTTTATTGTTTTAAATTGTTCTTTTAATTATAAATATCACAATCCAAAATAAATAAACTCTTTTTACTAAAGGCCAAGTGTCAAATTTGAGAGATTAGTGCAGTTTGCTAAAGCACAACCTAAGTCTGATGCACCTTCATCGCCAATTTGATTTTAACTTTTTAAATATTCAAAAAGAAATATATAATTAATTATTTAATTCATTAATAGGAAAAAATGAAGAAAAAATATAAAATAATAATATTAATTTATAATAAAAGCAAAAAATAAAAATATTATTATGAGTAAAATTAATAAAGAAAAAAGAAAAAGTAAGCAAGCACAATAATTTAAATGAAGTAAATTAAAAGATCCTTATTGTTTTACATTAAATTTTTTAATTATAATTCTCACAATCCAAAATAAATAAACTCTTTTTACAAAATCTAAAGTGTCAAATTTGAGAGATTAGTGCAATTTGCTAAAGCAGAACCTAAGCCTGATGCACCTTTGTCACCAATTTGATTCAAACTTTTTAAATATTGAAGAAGAAATTAGTTAATTCATTAGAAGGAAAAAATGAAGAAAAAATATGAAATAATAAGATTAATTAATATTAAAAGTAAAGAATAAAAATATAATAATGAGTTATATTAATAAAGAAAGAAGAAAAAGTAAGCAAGCACAATAAAATAAATCTATAAATTATAAGATCTATATTGTTTTAAATTAGTTTTTTAATTATAAATATCACAACCCAAAACAAATAAACTCTTTTTACTAAATCCAAAGTGTCAAATTTGAGAGATTAGTGCAATTTGCTAAAGTAGAACCTAAGCATGATGCCCCTTAATCACCAATTTGATTTTAACTTTTTAAATATTTAAGAAGAAATTAGTTAATTCATTAGAAGTGAAAAAATGAAGAAAAATATAAAATAATAAGATTAATTAATAATAAAACAAAGAATAAAAATATAATAATGAGTTAAATTAACAAATAAAGAAGAAAAAGTAAGTAAGCACAATAAAAAAAATAAAATAAATTAAAAGATCTTTATTGTTTTAAATTAGTTCTTTTAATTATAAATATCACAATCCAAAACAAATAAACTCTTTTTACGAAAGTTCAAGTGTCAAATTTGAGAGATTAGTGCTATTTGCTAAAGCAGAACCTAAGCCTGATGCACCTTCATCACCAATTTGATTTCCCCTTTTTAAAAATTGAAGAAGAAATTAATTAGAAGGGAAAAAATGAAGAAAGAATATGTAATATTAAGATTAATTAATAATAAAACAAAAAATAAAAATATAATAATTTGTTAAATTAACAAATAAAGAAGAAAAAGTAAGACACAATAAATAAAATAAAATAAATTAAATTAAAAGTTCTTTATTGTTTTAAATTAGTTCTTTTAATTATAAATATCACAATCCAAAACAAATAAACTCATTTTACCAAAGGTAAAGTTTCAAATTTGAGATATTAGTGCAATTTGCTAAAGCAGAACCTAAGCCTGATACACCCATTACACCGATTTGATTCTTACTTTTTAAATATATGAAGAAATATATAATTAATTATTTAATTCATTAGAAGGAAAAAATGAAGAAAAAATATGAAAAAATAAGATTAATTAATAATAAAACAAAGAATAAAAATATAATAATGAGTTAAATTAATAAAGAAAAAAAAAACAAGCACAATAAAAACAAAAAAAATAAATCAAATAAATTAAAAGATTTATTTTGTTTTAAATAAATTTTTTTAATTATAATATTAAAATCCAAAACAAATAAACTCTTATTACGAAAGGTCAAGTGTCAAATTAGAGAGATTATTGCAATTTGCTAAAGCATAACCTAAGCCTGATGCACCTTCATCACCAATTTGATTTTAACTTTTTAAATATTCAAGAAAAAATATATAATTAATTAATTAGTTAATTCATTAGAAGGTAAAAAATAAGAAAAAATATAAAATAATAATATTAATTAATAATAAAAGCAAAAAATAAAAATATTATAATGAGTTATATTATTAAAAAAAGAAGAAAAAGTAGGCAAGCACAATAAAATAAATTAAAAGATCTTTATTGTTTTAAAATAGTTCTTTTAATTATAAATATCACAATCCAAAACAAATAAACTCTTTTTACTAAAGGTTAAGTGTCAAATTTGATAGATTAGTGCAATTTGCTAAAGTAGAACCTAAGCCTGATGCCCCTTAATTACCAATTTGATTTTAACTTTTTAAATATTCAAGAAGAGATATGAAATTTTAGTTAATTCATTAGTAGGAAAAAATGAAGAAAAAATATGAAATAATAAGATTTATTAATATTAAAAGCAAAGAATAAAAATATAATAATTTGTTAAATTAATAAAGAAAGAAGAAAAAGTAAGCTCAATAAAACAAACAAAAAAATAAATCAAATAAATTAAAAGATCTATATAGTTTTAAATTAGTTTTTTTAATTATAAATATCACAATCCAAAACAAATAAACTCTTTTTACTAAAGCTCAAGTGTCAAATTTGAGAGATTAGTGCAGTTTGCTAAAGCAGAACCTAAGCCTGATGCACCTTCGTCACCAATTTGATTTTTACTTTTTAAATATTCAAGAAGAAATTAATTAATTAGAAGGAAAAAATGAACAAAAAATATGAAATAATAAGATTAGTTAATATTAAAAGCAAAGAATAAAAATATAATAATGAGTTAAATTAACAAAGAAAGAAGAAAAAGTAAGCAAGTACAATAAAAGCAAAAAAAAAAATAAATCAAATAAATTAAAATTAGTTTTTTTAATTATAAATATCACAATCCAAAACAAATAAACTCTTTTTACATAAGGTAAAGTTTCAAAGTTGAGAGATTAGTGCAATTTGCTAAAGCAGAACCTAAGCCTGATATACCTTCATCACCAATTTCATTGTAACTTTTTAAATATTGAAGAAGAAATTTGTTAATTAATTAGAATGAAAATATGAAATAATAAGATTAATTAATAATAAAACAAAGAATAAAAATATAATAATGAGTTAAATTAACAAAGAAAGAAGAAAAAGTAAGCAATTACAATAAAAATAAAAAAAAATAAATCAAATAAATTAAAAGATCTTTATTGTTTTAAATTAGTTATAAGTGTTTATATCAAAAACTAAGAAAAAATATGAAATAATAAAAAATCAATAATGAATAATTAAAAACTGAAATGAAAATTAAGTTAAAATCGCTAAAAAAATATTTGTATTAATAAAAATCAATAAATATTGATGAGTTTGTTTTTTTTTTAGAAAATAATTTTGAAAATGAAATATATAATAAATAATATTTTAAATAAACTGAAAGTTAAATATAAAGAAAATGATAATAATATTAATATTTATAAATTAAATATACTTTAGGAAAATATCGAGAACCTAATGAGATTAAAGTGAAGAGTCTAAAAACTTTTTATATTAAAAAAAATAAATTTAAAGCTTTTTCATAAAAAAATAAATTATTACTTCTTCTAATATGTAGTATTTTTTAATCTATTTTATCATTTATTTTTTTTCAAAAATATTGAATTTCAATTAATGCAAATTTAATTAATTAACTAATTATAGAAAATATATATAGTACCATAATGGTACTGCCTTGTTATTTCAAGGCTATACAATTGAATTAGTGAATAGATATTATCCTCCGTAGAAAAAATTAAATAGAAAAATTCTGGTGGTGGTGGGATAACACTTTTCTCTTTATATATTTGTATTTAGTATTTTATATGATAATTAATTATTAATAAAAAAAATCATTTATTTTTTAAGTTATTTTTTGGAACAACTAATTCAAAATAAAATTATAATTAAATTAACATAAAAATATTTTTTTTAATTTAGACGATTATTAAAAAACTAAATAATTTAATTTATAATTGCTATTAAGGAATAAGTAAAATTAAATAAAAAAATATTTTAAAGAAATTTTAATAATATTTATAAAATAAAAATTGAATGAAATTAGATAAGAAACTATGAAAGCATAAAGATTAAAAGAAGAATGTATTAATAAATATATATATAGATAGATATAGAGTTTGAATATAAAAATGGTAGATTTGATGTAAATATATAATTTAATTTTAATAGATAAAAAATGATATAAGTTCTTCATAGCGTGAATGATTATTTTATTTTGAATGAAGTCTTAGAGATTTGATATATATATTTATCAGTCAAAAGACTAAATTAAGAAGTTAGTATCAAATAAATTAATATTGAACAAAAAACAAAATTAAGGCAGGTACAGATAGATAGAATCAGTCAATACCAAAAAAACCAAGAAAAGCTTTTTAAATCTAAAGTAAAAACTATAAATAAAAAACAATAAAAACTCATATCTTAACTTATAAAAGCACTTTAACCAAAATAATAATGTCTGATACTGAAGGAGTTCAATAAGAAACTTAATTATACGTTTCTCCTATCGCAAACCCCATTGCCCCTGCCAAGCTTGAAAAGAAAATTCTTAAGCTCACCAAGAAGTGTAAAAAATTATTTCATAGTTACTTTAATCAATCAGATAGATCTTAAAGATTAATTAGATGACCAACAAACCATCTTACAAATCATTTTTAATAAAAATAGAAGTTAAAACAAAGAACATCAAGAGAGGTGTTAAGGAAGTCGTTAAAGCCATCAGAAAGGGAGCTACTGGGTAAATACAAATTTATTTTCATAGCAAAGAATTACTTTAGCGAAACAAATTGAAAAATATTTTAAATATGAATGATAAATTAAATATCCTACTATTCAATTTAATTGATCAATAAGAAAGCTTAATTAATATTGTGTTTTCAATTATCCATTTTTAACAAATAGTGTTTGCATCATGGCTGCTGATATCTCTCCCCCTGATGTTTTGAGTCATATTCCCGTTATCTGCGAATCTAAGGACATCCCTTACGCTTTCGTTAAGTCTAGAATGGAATTAGGTACTGCTGCTGAAACTAAAAAGCCTACTTCAGTTGTTCTTTTAACTGCCCCCGAAAATGCTAAAACTTTAAAGAAATACAACTCTATCCACGAAAAGGTTAAATCTATCAACCCTTACTTCTGAGAAATTTAAACAAATTGGTTAAACCAGCACTGAATGTTCATCGTATATAATAATTTATCTGAACATAGAACAGGAAGTGCTGTTATTTGTAAGATTTTGCTATAACATATATATAATTAATAACTAATAATGAAAATTGCTACAAATAACTTCATATAATAAAATAAAGCAAATAATAAAATAAACGCCCTCTCAAGCAATAAGCTACCAATGATATGAGCCTGTCAATATCAATAATAACAACTCAATTCCAAAGAAACAAAGAAAGAAAGTAATAAGAAGAAAGTGAATCTAAAAACCAATCAGAATGAATATAATAACCATTATTTACTCTATTGAATTTAGAGAAACTAACTAAATAACTAACACAATTAAATACATAAAATAAACAAACAAATGAATAAAAAACCTTCTTACTATTTAAAACAAAAAGGAAGGAGAAATTGATTTATTAGTGATTATTTTTTAAGTTATAATGTTTTATTATTGAATATATAGAGTAAATAAATACTATATTAGTTGCTAATTTAAAAAAATACATTTTCAATTGTATTATTCGCCCTCTTCTTCTTATATATTTTCTAGCTCATCTCTTTAATGCTTATCTAAACTATTTATAAATAAATACAATTTCTAATTATTTATTTTATTCGTCTTTTTATTATATTACAATTCTTCTATTGTTATGGCTTGTATTGTTACCAATTGCATCCAATCTTCGTAATTAAGCTTTCAAATTATTACAAAAAATATTTTCTTTGTTTAATTTTTATTTCAAAAAGACCAAAATAAAATAAGTTAATAAACTAATAAAAATAAAATCATTTCTTTTACTGGTTGTTATTGAGGTAGTTCAGTGATGCTTGATAAATTCAATCTTGACATATTTTTGCCAAGATTGTCATCAAATTAGTTTAATTTCGTATTTGAAGAATACGCGGAGTTTCCTTTATATCTTGTTGGCGTATTTCCCCTACTTATTTTTGAATTATCGCTCAAAAAAGATTGCTCGTTCAGTTATTTTCTCTGTTTTTACATAGATTTATTTGTCTTTAAAGTGAAAAAGATGATTAAAAATTATAAGTTTACCAAGTTTTCTATTTCCTTTTTAAGATCCTGAATTTCTTTATTATTTTTATTTTGTGACATCTTGTTTTGGAGTTACTGATTTTGCAATTACAAGTATTATATCTCGCTTTCAAGTAAGCTAAGTTTTCCTTCTAACTCGCTAATAACTCCTTTAAGATCTTTGTTTTCTTCAGTTAATTTATTAATTTCTTCTGTTTTCTAATCATTCATGTAAGAAACTCTGCTTTCTCTCTATGGAGGTAAATACACTGCAAAAAAAATTAAATTAAAATATCAAAAAAATGAATTTACATTAGTTAAATTCACTGAATCTTCCATTTAAAACTGACATTCTTCCTAATAAAGTTGGGTCTTCATCCAGTTCTGCCATTCTACTTTCTTAATGATCTTACTGAATACAATTCATGTCTTATTCTAATAGTTCAGCATTATTCCTGCTAAGCCCATTCTATTAAAATAATAAAAATTATTTGAATAAAAAACTATTTTTTACAAAATAAATTTTCTCTTAAAGAATTATTTTAAGATTGATATTATGAAACAAACTAATCCATCCTTCCTTCCATCCATTCATTTTTGAATGAATTGAATAAAATGCTTATCAAATAAATAAATTTTAAAATGATAAAATTACTTAATGAATGTTTATAAGTAGTTTAGTATACCATTCAATTTTTTCGTATAAACTTTTTTTAAATTATTTTTCTTGCAAAAGCTCTTGTTGCAATTGTTTATTTTTATAATTTAATTCGCTTATTTATTTTTCAAATAACCTAAAGTTATCCATGTATCTCTTTCCAAATATTTATCTTAAAGCTCTCTTTGATTCCTCATCTTAGAAATTCTGCTAATTAAGTATAATTCTTGTAAGTTCTTGAATAACTTTTTCAGAATTATCGTCAGTGTAAATGTCCTAGAAAAATGAGGGAGAAGAGTTTAAACTTGGTTCCTAAATATTCAATTAATCTTATTCTATCTTAGATAGTTACTCTTCAAGCTTTTACTTTTACTCCTCTTACAGCTTTAAGTTTTCTTGATGTTTTTCATTCAGAGACTCTAATTACTATTTGCTAATCTTGCTAAGCTCAATCAATTCCTTTAAATTTAATAATATGTATGATATTGATTAATATTCTCCACTGATTTTTTACATTTTTTAAGTCATTAATTTTTTAATTCGAAAGCTATTCCTTTTCCTACATTAAATCTTCTAATCTTTACCTTTCCTTTATTAATGTTAAATCATTATTTAATGCTATTTATTACAAACAATTTACCTGTTACAAAGAGTCTATCTTATTTTATTTTTCCTAAAATCCTTCTTTTAATATTCTTATTGTCTCCTCATATTAAAGCGATTCTTTGCTCAATAAATTTTAAGCTCTTGCAACATCTGCCTCAAAAGTATCTATTTCAAGTAATTATGCTTTTATTTTATCTACATAAGAAACAAAAACGAGAGGGTATTTTTAAACTACCTTTAATACACTATCAAGTTAATCCTAACAAATAATAAAATTAATTTAATTTTTATTTCAATTATGAATTTATTCGAACAAAAAATAAATCTGATTTAATTTTTTTCAATTCATTCAAAGAAAAAATAATATTTCATTCAAACTTTTTAAATTTATTACCATATATCTCAAAGCAGAAGAATTAGCTTCATCCATTTGTTTCTTTGAAGCATAGGCATCATTTTTTGCTTACTCAATTTCGTTAGAAAAATCTATAACTTTTTAAGAAAGCAACTTGATCTTACTGTCAGGATCTTAAATTTAGTCACATTAATTTAATTTTAGAAGCATGTCTCCAAGACGAGTTATATTTCTATTCTAATTGTGTATTCTATTCTTTTGGCTATCAATTACATTATCTTTTGCTTAATCTATAGGCTATCTATTCAAGATGTAGGTATTTCCATACATAACATCTTGTAAATTTCTTAGTTTTAACTTTAAATCGTCATTTTATATATTTAATTCAAACTCATATTTATTTCTTTTTGATAATTTTTCAAGCTACTTAGCTTATTCTTCATTCTTCAAAGGACAGTCTAGTATATATTTTGAAAGTTTTTGATTTTCTATTGCATTATCTGTTAAATTAGCTCCATTTTAATTTAAAAAATTTATCAATTCTTCAATTAAATTCCTCATTTTTTAAATGACATTTATCTACATCTTTTAATATGCTGCTTCTTGCTCTTCTATTTTCTACAATAGCTTAATCTAAAATATATAAATAAATAAATAATTTGTTTTTGTTTATTAACTGTTACTGACCAATTCATTGATAAAAATATTGATAATATTTTAAAAATAGAAATTAGGATATTTTCTACTAAATAAAATATATATTAATTACATTATCGTCTCTAAGTTTTTCAATTTCTAAGTCTTTAAAAGAATGAATTGGAGGTTCATAAGACATATCCTCCATTTTGTAAAATGATAATTTGGCCTTTGTTATTGAAACTGATGATCCTGTAGCCTTTTTAATCACTCTGATTTTTCTGTTACCTGTTTTTTCAGGATCTTATAGCATGTGCGGATGTGATTTATCATTACACTATGCATGAAATTTGTAATTTGCAGGGAACATGTTTAAATCTTTCATTAAACAAGTACTACAAACTTTCTTTGCAGGTTTTATCTCTTCTACTATTTAATTTCCTTAGTTATCAATTCTCTAAATTCTCGTAGAAGAATTTAGAGGCTTTTATATTGCTTGCATAGTTTTTTATGTAATTTCTTTACCTAATGCTTCCATATCTAGTTTTTTAAGTTTAAAAGAAAATTACTTCATATTTTTTCTAAGAAAGTTTAAATAATAATTCCAAATTACCTTTAAGATGCGCATAATGAACTGATAAAGGCTAAAGGGTAGCTTCTGATTTAGACGATTGCAAAATTTACGTGCTCATCTATGAGTATGTCTTATTCAAAATGGAATCCTCCTTTTAAGGAGTCCTTCTCTAATGAACTAATTAGTTTAAAAAAGACATTGCAATATTTATCTAAAGAATTAAATTGCCTATTGAAAAATGAAATCCTAGTTTATAAATAATATGTACTTGGCGACTTGCTTGTAGATTGATTTTATAATTTGCTATTCATATTTTTGCACTGATTAGTTTTAATTTACTTGAATACAAATGAATGACGAATAAGATTTATCAAATTGACTTAATAATTATTTTTTGTTTTTATTAAAACATCGCAAATTAATATTATTCATCTATATCATAACTTTCTTTATATAATATGTGTTTGAAATAGTTTTTATTAGACTTTCTTGAAAATTAGCATATTTTTTATACTGGTTGAAGAGTAATAAAATGTAAAATTATATATTAATAGTAGCTATTTTATATAAATTATTATTATTTTATTAAAAGCTAAAAATTTTTTTAAATTTAAATATTTTTATAAATTAATATTTTAATTTATTATTCTATTTTAAAAATTAATTTTTAAATATTTCATCATTCAATTTTATTTTAGGTATTAAAAAAAAATTAGATCATTTAAAGAATCTCTTTTAATTTTACTTTAAAATATTGAATTCTTTTTATATAAGCAAAATACATTTCACTAAAATTTATTTAATTCGATACATGCTTAAATAGCTGGGTTATTAATTTATAAATTACACTTTAAAATATTTTTCAAAATAAAATTTAGTAAATTATTTATTATTTTTTATTAATTAAATATTTATTTAAAAAAAATTAGGTAATTTTAATTCAAAATATTAAATTTTTTCTAATAAAAATTTAATAAATTTTTCTTTATTTAAATATTTTATTTAATTTTATGAAATTATTTTTTTAAATTAATGACAAAAATCTATTTTTATTCAACTTTAATTTAAAAATTAGTTCATTTTTTTAATTATTTTAAATTTTATTTTTAATTAACTTAATTTTTGTATTAAAAAATTTAATGAATAAAATAAAAAAATAAGTTTAATTTTAAATATATATTTTGAATTCATAATTATTTATAAAATTTTTTATTAATATTTTCAATTTTACAAGGTAGACTATTGGGGGTTGTTAATAGAACGAGCTAAACCAATTGTTTTTTGCTCATAATCAAAGATAGTCAAATATTTTTTAATGAATTGACTTCCTACAACTAAAGCAGGACCTTAGCAATCACCATATACGTATAAATAGCAAACATTTGATAAATTTGATGACTAAATCAAGTAGAAAGAAGGTTCAACTTCAAATTTCACAAGATTTCCTTAGGTATTACGCAATGTAAAAGCTATAGTAGGAAGATCAGAATTGCAGGGAATTTGGTTGTCTGAACCAATGTAAATTCCTCTCTAAGCTAGTATTGCTTAGAATTTTTCTGCGATATTAGGATTGAATTAAAATAAGGGAGAGCTAGTATCAATTAAAGCATAGTTTACTTGGGAAAATACATTAACTCCATCAACTTCGAAGTCATTGAACTCTACAAACCAAGTATTTTGTTAAACAGTCTTGAAATACTCAATTTGTCCTACTATTTTAGAGTCATCGTAACCTCCAAAAGTAACTGAAGAGTTCTATTTACCAGCTTTTTCATCCTACTCCAAAGCAAAGTAGAAAGATAATAATGGCTTTTCTATTTGTTGAGTTTAATGCAACTAAAGGACTAAGTTAGGTTGAGTCAAAGTATCTGTTAAGTTGTCAGAAGGAATTAAACCAAAGACTCCGTTAATTCTAGAAGGAATTCTTTCAACTTCGTTAATTAAAACTCCAAAGTAATCAATTGAATTTGTTTCAGGTACTCCTAGATAAAACTTAGCTAAATTACCAGTGATAAATCCTGTTTCGAATTAATATACCAATTATTCTTCTTAAGTAATGCATAAATCTTCCACTTTGCAGTCATAAGTTTACATTTAAGCTATAACACAAGATTGACACTTGCTGGAGGCTATCCAAAATTCACTACTACTACTATCAAATATGACTTAGAGTGGTTATTATGATTTTCCAATTTTTACTTCAGCATAATAAATACCATCTTAATAGTTGACAAGATTGTTTACAACATTTTTTCTCAAGTGAGAGTTCGAGGAAGTATCAAAAGTTTACCTAAATGGTATACTTTTTTTTAAGGGGATACTTAGCAAGCATTGGCCAAGGGCAGCAAAAGCAAAAATCACTAAGAAGGATTTCATCAAACTTTTATTCATTTTTTTTTATCTAATTGATACTTTCAATATTTTATTAATTTACTAATTAATTTCTTGTAATCTAAAAGCCTGATTTTTAAATAAGAATTAAACTTTATTTTAGAAAATTAGAAAAACTAAAAAATCATCTTCATAATTTAGTTACAATCTTTTAAATGTGTCCATTTTTGAATTGAATGGGAACCTTGTTAGTTTACAATTCAATTTCTTACAGATCAAAAATTCTATTAGTATTTATTTGATTAACGAATTCTAATCTAAAATTTGTTTTTTTATTAGAATTTTGTTTTAATAATCAGAAAAATAATTCAGAAATTTCATTTTTTTTAAATAGACATAATTTTATTTTTACAAAATTAGAAACTGGTTTATTTTTTTTTATTAAAATATCTTTTTTAATAGCTTTAAATTGAATTTTATAATTATTTTAAAGTTTAATTTGAAAAATGTTTATTTTGGTTTTTTCATATAAAATTAATTAAATCTAATTTTGAAAGACTTCTTTTACTTACTCATTTAATAAAAAAATTTCTTTTATAATTGATTATCTGAATATTTCTTTTATAGACAAATCTTTCTAATTAAGTAAAGTATCAAAAAAGCTATATTTATTATCAAGTTTTACTTAAATTTATGTATTTGTAGAAAGAGCAATATGAATAAAGTTCTAAAATAAAAAATGAAAATATTTTTTTTATAAAATAGATATTTGATATTATTTTGATTAAATTTTATTTAGCAATATTTATTTATTAAAAGAAGAAAATTAAAAAAAAAGAGTATATTTTTTTCTCAATTATTATTATATTTTTTTTCTATAAAAGATTAACTAGAACAAATGTAACTTAAGTAAGGTAATAGACACCATGCATGATATTTGGATACATTAATTTTAAAAAATATGAACAACTGTTATATTTAGCTCAATTATTTCGAAAATTAGACCTGTATTTAAAATTATTATCAAATCATTTTATTAATAATGTTTTATATTTCTTACTTATGCTTTTTTATTACCTCTTAAATTTATACTAATACTATAAATTCTCCCTCAATATTAATGTGCTAAAATATTAAGACCAATTTATTTGAAAAAAATATATCCAAGTTAATTATCTCGGTGTATATTAATTTATTTATAATTTTTAAGGAAATATGGTAAGGTTTGATTTCAGTGAAAGTTAATGTAAATTACCTTCTGTCATATTTTAAAAAATATATTTTTAAAATACTTTGAAATTATACTATTATGATTTTGTTTTTAATAACTAAACATAAAAATTAGTTAAATATCTCTTATTATTTTAACATTAATAATTTTAAATCAAATTTTTAATTTTTAATGATATAAAAATAGCTTTTTAGTAAAATATAAACGTTTCATAAAAATTAATTTTATTTAATTTATTTTAGAAATATTAAATTTTATCAAAATTTTAAGTAGCTTTAATAGCAATAGAAATAGTTATTACATGATTTTCAATGAAAGAAGAAAAATATTTAGCTGAAATAAAACCAATTAATGATTCTTTTCTAATTAAAAGACCCTTAATTTAATTATATCTATACAAAAGTAAATTTGTTTAATTATAATAAAATTTAGAGTTCCTAAATTAAGATTAATAAAAAAAAATAAAACTAAAGAATAAGTAAGATTTAAATTAAATTTTCAGTTCAAACCCATTAATAAATGTTTTTTAAGAGCTTTTTTATTAATAAAAATTTACGAAAAATAATCTAATAAAAGATATTAAAACTAAAAACAAATTGATAGAAATATTTTAGATATTAATGGAATCACATAAAATTGAATGGAAAAAATTTAAATAAATTAATACCATTCTATCTCATCAAAGTGAAAAAATTAAAGGTTCACTGAAAATTTTATGAAAGAATTAATTTAACTTAAAAGTAAAATTAATTTATTAATTAATCAAATTTTTTGCTAAAAGTCAACAAATAAAATTAAATGAATAAAATAATTGTTGGGAAAGAAAATAATTTTATCAGAATGATTAGATAAATAATAATAGAATATTCTAAAGAATTGATATGCGAATAATAATAAAATAGCATATAAAGATATAATAAAATATGTATAATAATCATTTTCCATTTCTAATTCTGAGCAAATTTATTTGTTCAATACATAATCATAAATTTTTAATTCCACCGTTAACAATTACTGATTCAAAAATATCTTTTTTACTTGTTAGAATAATAATTCTTAAAATCAAATATCTACTTTTCTATCAAATTTATTTTTAACACAAGTTCATACATTCTTAATTTTTAATAATATTGAAATCTGCCTGCACTATGTTAAAACAATTTCTAATTTTTCTTTTACAAAATTTATGCTTTCTTTTTTGCATCAAGCTTTCATTCTATAATAAAAATAATTTACGTTATTTAAAAAAATCATACTTAAATATGGTATTTTTAAAGGATTTTAAATAAGTTGACTTTTTTATCAGAAACTATTCTGAGATTATTAAAATTTTTAATTTTGGGATTAAATAAATAAGCGAAATAGAATCAAAAAAATATTTAAAACCAGTTATTAAGTATGAAAGAAGATTTCTTATTTATAAAGAGTATTTTAAAAAAGTATAAAATCCGTTTAACTTTTATAAATAAATAAATTAAGGTGATGTAAAAGAAATTAATTAAAACAATCTTACAAAATTATTAACGCGCGTTTACTTTATTTCACATTTTATAAATGAATAAATTTAATTAAATGTAGAAATTATTTGTTTAAAATTTATAGGATTATGTATGTTATAAATGGTTAAAAATAGTTTATTTAACTTAATATTTATATTTTCATTATTCTGATTTGGAATGGTAAGTTCTTGGTGGTTAGTTAATTGTGCGACCAAGGCCGATAGTATTATTTTCATAATCAAAAATAGGGAGATACTTTCTTAGAACAGTATTTCCGATAACCATTTGAGGTCCATTGCCAATTAAACCTTCAAAGTACAAGTAACAAACATTCTTTTTGGTGAGAGAAGGAGTGACATAGAAAGAAGGTTCAATTTCGAATTTAATTAATTCTCCATCAACATTACGTAAAGAGAATGAAATGCTGGGAAAATCAGAATCACATGGGACATCATACTCATCTCCAATTTTAATTCCTCTCTTCAGTTAAATGTTATCAAAATATTTTTCAGCAATATCAGGTCTCAAATAGAATGAAGTGGTACCAGTATCAATTAAAGCAGAACCCTTTTCAGTGTAAACTTTAACGCCATCAACTTCAAATTCTTCAAAAGGTACATACCAAGCGCTTTATTTGACAGTTTTGAAATATTATATTTTGCCAACAACTTTGGATTCATCGTAACCTCCAAAAGTAATAGCAGATTATACTTTTCCAGCTTTTTCATCAGCACTAAAGGCTTAGTAGAAAGAGACAATAGGTTTTTCAATTTATTTATTTTCATATAATTAAGGAATCAAGTTGGGTTAGGTTGATCCTTCAGCGACTTTGCAAATAGGAGACAAGCCGATAATACCATCGAATCCTGAAGGAAGATAAGAAACTGTGTTAATTAGCAATCCAAAATATTCAACATTTTCTGTTCCAGGAATGCCAATATTGAAATGAGTAATATTACCAGCAGCGTATCCAGTTGCGTATTGCAATTCCCCATAATACTCACTAGGAGTGCATTCATCTTCTTCAGTGCAACTATAAGTTTTCATATCAGCTTTTTTGCAGGTATCGCATTCTGCAGAAGGGATCCAGAAAAGCTCGCTTCCAGTATCAAAAACAACTTTGAAATTCTATTTAGATTTACCAACCTAAACTTCAGCAATATAAATATCGTCTAAGAAGTTAACTAGCTTATTGGTAAGAGTACTTCTCAAATAAGATTTTCTGGTATAAGGTTGTGCAGCTCTAGAGATTTGTCCTTATTTTAAAGGAAGACTAATAATGCATTAGCCAACAGCAGCTAGAGCAAGAAAGACGAAAAGTATTTTTACAGAAACCGAAGTCATTTAAGTAAATTAATTTTTTTTAAATAATAATTTATATACAGAAATTGATAATCACTCATTTATTAAATAAATGTATAAAAATATAAAAGAATTTTAAAGTAAAAAAAAGTTTCCTTCTTAATAATAATATTTGCTTTTAAAAAGTACAATTTAAAATGTGATAAAAGAATATCTTTTAATTTTTATCAAATTTCTAATAGGATTTTTGTTACTCATTCAAAATCTAAATTTTTATAAGATCTCCTTTTAATTTTAATCATATAATAAATATTAAAAACCTAATTTATGAAGTATAAAACAATCAAATTTCCTCCTACGTCTTAAATATATAGTTTATTGTAAAATTATAAATTAGATAATTTGTATTTTAAGCAAAAATCTTACTTAAATTAATTAGTCAATTTTTGTTGAATTTATACTTTATAAAAATTAGTGTTTGTTTGTTATTTGCTGGCAATATTTTCTCATAAATATTTTTATCTTAGAATATTAAATTAAATGAAAATTTAAAAAATTTGAATGTTGATAATTTAACATCATTTATTGAAATACATAAAAATTTTATAGGATGAAACAAATTTGAAATGTTTTTGACAAATATTTTTCAGTAATAATATGTTCTTTTACTGAAGTTATAAGGAAAATTTTTTTTAATGAAAATCTTTTTTAATTATAATTTCAAGCTAGCTTTTCATAGCAACTTTTAGATAATGCGATTTTAATATCTTGTTTTTTTCAAATATTGATTGAATCTAAAATTTATTTTTTATATTAGATTTCATATAGAAAAATGTATATAGAACATTTAATTCTTTAATAATTTTTTTTAATTTAATTATTTCTGATTGTAAATTTAAAAATGATAAATAAATGAATTAATAATAAATTAATTAATTTTAGTTCTATTTTGAGATATTAAAATTTAGATTGAATTTCGTTTGTTTGCTTCTTAGTTTGTATTGCTTGTGTAAAAAAAAACTTTTTTGTTTTTTTAAATATCTTTAATAATGAATAGAATTAAAGAAGCTTTTTAATTAGTTTTAATGAGTAAAATAATGACGAATCATACAAAATTAAGATTATATAATATGCATTTTCTTTTATAATTTCAATATTATTATATTTATTCTTTTTAAGGTAATTTGGGAGCTTAATTTACGGTACGAGCAAATCCAACAGTCTTTTTTTCATAATCGAATACGGGAAGGTATTTTCTGAGGAAGGTATTACCGATGACAAATGTGGGAGCTCCGATATAACCTTCAAAGTAGATGTAGCAAGTGTTGTTGGTTCCTCTGGTAATATAAAAATCAGGCTCTACTTCATAAGTAACTAATTTGTTTTCATTATTAAGGAAAGTAAAAGAAACATTGGGAAAATCTGCATCACAGTCAACATCATAATTATCACCTAAAGTAATATTTCTAACACCCATAATGTAGTCGAAGAATTTTCCGCCTATGTCTGGTCTAATATAAAAGGAAGTAGTTCCATTATCAATTAAAGCTTCTTCTTTTCCTTTAAAGATACTGACACCTCCAACTACGAATTCTTCAATTAGAATTGACCAAGAATCTTTTTTAATTGTTTTGAAGTAATTTGGCTTTTCAACAATCTTTGTTTCATCATATCCTCCAAAAGTTATTGCTGATTAATATTTTCCAGATTTTTCATCAACTTCAAAGGCTTGATAGAAAGATACAATAGGTTTTTCAATTTGCTTTTGTTGATAGAGCAAAGTAATTAGATTAGGTTTTTTAGTTTCAGTTTAGAAATCATAAAAAGGAGTCAAACCAATAATACCCTAAAGTCCTGAAGGCAATTCCTAAACAAAATCAACTAAAATACCAAAGTAATCTACAGGTTTTGTACCAGGAATACTCACAACAAAGTTTGTGACATTACCAGAGATATCTCCTGTGGCATAGTATATGCGTTCAACGAATTCAGAGGAGACACAGGCATCTTCTTATGTGCAGCTATATCCCTTAGTCATACCAGATTAAATGCAAGTTTCACAGCTTTTTGAGGGCACCCAGAAAAAGTTACTTCCAGTATCGAAAACAACTTCGAAGGTGTCTTAAGACAAACCAACTTAAATTTGACCAAGATAAATATCGTCTTCAAGGTTAATGAGTTTGCCATTGATTCCATTTCTTAAAATAGATCCCTTGATAAAAGGTTATAATTCTTTGTTAATCTTACCTCTTTTCAATGGAATAGTCAAGAGACATTACCCAATAGTTAAAAATGCAAGTAAAACAACAAGTATTTTGAAGTTCTTAGAAAGCATTTTCTATTAATTTTATTTTATATTTTTTATTTAATATTTATTTTTAGTGTTAATTTTTTGTTAAATTTGAAAGATTTATTTCGAGCTAAAATATAAAAGAATTTAATTTAATTATAAAGTCAAAATTGATTTTAAATAAATGAAACTAATATTCTATTTGAATCAAATCACTTTTAATAAGAATAATTTTGTTAGATTTTAAATATGCCAAGTCAAATGTTAAATTGAACTGCTTTTAAAAAAGAATTTTGAAATCATATGAGTAATTAATTAGTTATTTGGTCTTTTAATCAAATAAATTAATTAGATAAAAATAGATTGTGTGTGTCTAGTCTAAATAATTAAATATCTTATTTAAATTTGATGCTTTTTAGATTTAATTTTGAAGAAATTAAAATTATTTGTTATAATAACATATAAATAGAAATTTGGAGAAAGTCAATTAATCATGATTAATTAATACAAATAAACAAACACATTTCACTTGAAATTTCAAAGTCAACATTGATTTAATTAAATATTAACTGCCAATTTAAATTTAGATATTACTCAATTAGTCGTTAGGCGCTTTTTAAAACATGTGAAGAATTGAATAGTATTTTGTGTTAAAGGATTTTAATCTTAATTTTTATTCTTCAAAAGGCATCACAAATTGAACAGAATTAATCAAATTTCGCTATTATATTTTAATGATAACAATAATTTAATCCCAATTTAATAAAAAGAGAGAGTAAGAGTTAAAAATTGATCAATCGATATTTTGGGGTATTTAATAATTTTCGCAATCTTTTATATTACTGTCAGATTAGAATCTGTGCTCTTAAATGAAAAGATATCATCAATGACAAAAAAAGGTAAAAGAAAGAAAATATTAATTTGAGGAAAGTATTTATAAAAAGAATAATTAAAATCTTTTTGTTGAAATTCAAATCTAAATTGATTACAAATTAATTCGCTCGTTGTTAGCTTCACTCTAGATAAATATATATTGTTAATTAATTTAAGCATCTATTTGAAGGAAATATAAAAGAATTTTGTGGAAATGTCAACTATAACTAAGCTTTTCTCTAGGAAATCAAAATTAAGAGAAAGATCTTTTATACAATTTTTATTATACTTAAATAAAAGGCAAGGAACGTGTCAGGCTAAAATAATATTCCAACAATCAAATTTATAAGACTATTTTATTGTTTAAGATAATATAATAAATAAATAAAATATTCGATATAAAAATATTTCTTCTCCAATCTGCATTTTTTATTGATTGATTAATTAATTAATTTGTTTACAAAATTAGAAATATATTAATGCAAATAAATTTAATAATTAAATAACTAAATATGTATCAACAACAGCAACATTTTATACAAATAGAATAATTTAGTTAAATTTAAAATAATATTTATTAATAAAATAAGCAAAATATTTTATTCAATAATTAATTAACTAACTGTAGTAATTCAATTATTTAGATTAAAATAGTATATTATTAAATAAATCTATCTAATAAACTTTATTATTTTGATATGAGAGAAATAGTTAAAAGAAAATTGTAAGTTTTAGAGCTAGCTTATCAGATAAAGAGATAATCGAATAAAAAAAATGTAATTAGACTTCTATAAGCAATTCTCAATGAAATATTCTGTCTTGTGCAAATCTTTATTTTCATGGCTTATCAATTTTAAATAAATCCAAATATTTGAGATTTTTATATTAAAATAATTTTAGTATATTTAAATGTAGTAAATTTTAAAGGGAAACAGAAAAGTCAAAATTTCTTAAGATTTTTTATAAACATTTTTTGTTTATTTAATAGAACAAAAATTGAAATTTGCAATTTGTTTGATTGAAAATGAATAATTTTAATCGAGTAATTGATTTTAATCAATTTTTTTTGGCTAATGCATATCACTTTTTTCATTTATCTGATTATTTAATTACATTACTAAAGTCGATATAATTTGAAATTGGCTCTTTTTCACCTAAATTCAATTTAAAAATTTTAAGATACACATAAAGATTTTAAATTTATACTATATAATTTGCTTATTTTAATATATTTAATATGTGAAATGCGATTATGTTCGGCAAGTGCGATGAACAAGCTATCAATTTTGGAAACTAAATGAATTTAAATAAGTAGGGATTCCAAAGAAAATTAACTGTAAAGGGAGAAGACATACAATTATCATACTTTTTATTTAAATAGAATTTATTACTAAAATTGAAGTAAGTCAGAAAAAAGTTAACAAAAAATTGATAATTAGATAGATAGATAGCTAAGATATATATAATAATATGAAGATATGATAAGATAGATGTATATAGATAATTAATTTGTATGCGCGGAATGTATAAATAAGCACACCAAAAAAAACTTGCGTCTTTCCAACAGTAACTTTGCAAATTCCGTAAAAAAAAAACAAATAAAAGAAAGAAATTAAATCCTAAAAGTTAATATGGGATGACGAACAGGTATGCAAAAACAGAAAAATAATAACAAAAAATAAAGTAAGAAGGAATCAAAGTAAGAAACAAACAAACAAATTAATAAATAAATAAAATAATAGATCCAAAAAGCAAGTAGCTAGAAGCTAAAGAAATAACAAACAAACAAACAAACAATCAATCAATCAAAAAAAATAAAAAAAGAAGAAAGAAAGAAAATAATAACAATAAAGTAAAGAACAAAGAAGACAACTCCTATCTTAGTCATTTAATAATTTAATTAATCAAACAATAAATCAACCAAACAATCGCGCATTAAGTAGCCAAGAAAGAAATCACAGCACAAGAAAATAAACAAACAAACAAACTAACTAAAAAAAGAAAGAAGAAAAAGCAGCATAAGCGAAAGACATCCTAATCTCACCCACTAAAAGTACGAGAGTTATATAAAAAGATTAAATAAATTTAGGTTCTCTACCTGACATTATTTTGTTGGGCTAGAGTGGAGAGAGTAGAAAGAGTAATTAGGACTATTTATTAGACTAACGGCGAACTTTTGCTCTCTCATTAATCAATTGATCAATCAACACCACATGATCAAAAACTTTTCATAAATAATACAAAAGGGAAAAAAAAGGAAAACAAGTACAAAATCAAGAAGATAACTTCAGCAAGCAACTACTACCAAACAGATGTAACAGATGGAGGATCAAGCATACTATTTATAGCATCCATAGCAAACATCATAGCAAGGCAGTGCAACTCAAGGTGCCTCTTCTGCAAACTATCAATCTACTGGGATGGCAGGATATCCTCAGAGTCATTAGATGTAACACATCCCCTATCAGAATCCTCATGCTCCTTATCCAAATCATATGACAGGTCCTATTGATTATTCTGTGCATCCTAGCAATCCTCCTCCCACAGGTCCTTACCATCCTTCTGCTTCTTCTCACTACCCCGGTCAGCTTCACCACGGATACTCACATCCTTCCGACCCATATATGCAATAAACCTATTCACAAGGTCCTTACGACTATGATCCAACAGGCTAAATTGGCGGACTATATTATGGTACACCAAGCACCGTGCCTCTCTCATCAGGTAAGATACTTATACCCATTTCCAAGCATTATTAGTATGGCAAAGCTCAAATAAAAGAAAGTTTTAAAAGGAAGTTTTATAAGTAAATGGATTGCGGTTGAAATTGCTTTATTAAGATAAATACTATCTATACCTTACATATTTACTCTTTTTTTAATACAGAGTATATGCTATGTTATAGTATTAGTTATACAATAAAGAAACTCGCCCCATTTCCAAATATACGAATAAGATTAATCTAGCAAAACTTAATATTAGGCGTACAGTCTTTATTTAAGCGAACATTAATCTTTGTCAAATTAAATAGCCATAACACAATCATTCTATTTCTTTGCTTTCTTATATTAACTTAAATATATTTAAAAATCTTATTTATAAACAGACCCAACAGGTTAAATAGGCAGCAATGGCTAACCTTTGCAAGGCCCAGGCCCTTATGCAACTTATCCAGGTTAGTTACCCCCACCAGGTCATTACTAGCAAAATCTTGGACTTGATCCTAATGCCTAATAACCCTACGGATAATATCATCCCCATCACTCCGCTCATCATCACCCAGGAGCTGCATTCGGAACCGCTCCAGGACAACCAATAGATTAAAATTACATGGCATTTGGACAACAAAGTTAGTATCATGGACCTCCAGGAAATGGCTATATGCCTTTTGGTTAGCCTTTACCTAACGGATAATTGCACCACCACAATCCATATGGTTTAATCCAAAACCAAAACTAAATAGGTATAATAGACTCCTCTAACTAAACTAGACCACCATAGTCCTCAATCGGAAAAGCAAGTATAAAAAATGAAGAACAAGCAATGGAAAATGTAAAAAAACAAATTATTTAAAAGTAAAAAGAACACCAGCAAGCTACAAAAAAATGTTTGAAATTTATTTAATAGATGATTATGATTAAAAAAGCTTTAAATTTCATATATCCAATTAAAAAATCTTATCTTATATTAAATTATTAAAATTAAACTTTAAGCCTTTTACTATTAAGTTTCTTATCGTTTCAATCTCAATTTTTAATTTACTATCTTGATAGATAGATAGACCTTAGAATAATTATTCAAAATCTATGTATTTGATAAGAATCTGATTTTTATAATGAATGTCTGGGAGAGAGAAGTAGTAGTAAAGTATACATAAATAGATAGATAGATAAATAGTACCTATTTATTTTTCAATTTTAATAATTAAAAATTTTTAAGAGGAGGAGGAAGAAAGTTTATTTTTCAGAATTTTAGATGCATATCATAAGAGCAAAAGAAAAATTAGGAGCATATTAATTAATTAATAAATTTATCAATCAATCAATCGAATTTGATTAAATTTTTTCCTAAATGAAATTTCTTTTTCTTTTCTCCATCATTCCTCTTTGATTGTATATATCTTTGATATATTTAAGAACTTTGCTATTATTATAAAAAGAATTCATTCTAATTTGTTAATTTTCATTAATTCTCTCTTCTAGCATTCTACTAAATATTTTTTCATTTTTATTACTTCTTCCCTTCCAAATTGGTCTCTTAATAATGAAGAATCATCAAGCATTATAAAAATAGATTAGGGAAAGTTATTGAAAGGTAAATAGAAATAATTTAATGATCTGTTAAGAATAGAGAGATTTACTAAACAATAAATAGTTAGTTATTTAGAAAGAAAGATATCGATTGATCGATCGATTAATAAAAAGACAAGCAAAACAGATTACGATAAGAGCTAATTAAAATAATCAAATTTTTTAGATATTTTTAAAAATATTTTAACTTAAAATTTATTTAAGAGCAAATAAATCAATAAATAAATAATAATAAGGCTTCTAATATTTTTGAACAACATTTCAAAAAATAAAAACAATTGATAAATTTTAGGTTGAATTTTAGCAGAATAATTTAGTAAAATAATAAAATTAGGATAGATAGTTTTCTAGTGATTAGTTAGAAGTAGTTTTAGCAACAAATGATATTTGTTAATTTATTAGTTTAGGTTCTATATCATTTTAAATGGATAAATAATTTTTCTAAATAAAGTCTATCATAAATAAATATGAAAGCAATTTAAATAGAAAGAAAAAAAACAAAATGCTTCAATTTTAGATAAAATCTTCTGATCAACTAGAACGATTAAAAATCTGCAATAAAAAAAAGCAATCAATCTAATTTATTATTTTGCTGGTGTTTATTTTCGCAACTAAAAGCTAAACAATATTTATTTTATTAAATAGGAATTACAATTAATCAATTCTTTAGGTGATTCTTAAAGTTAGCAAGAAGGTAATCAATTGATTTAACTTTATTTACATTAATTGTTAAAATTTTATAAAATTATCTTCATAGATTGACAATAAATTAATTTTATTTTTCTTAATTAGATAAGATTAAGTAAGGTGGATCAAACTATTTAATACCTAGTTAATATGACTAACAACCTCCTTATCCTTACTATTTAAGCAATCAGTCATACGGAATTCAAAAAAAAGATGATTTAATGGGATAAAATCAATATTTCTAAGGATATCCATAATATCCAACTGGTTAATACCCTCCAGGTTCTTAATAAAGCATTCCATCATTATAAAATGCAGCGTAATAAATAAATAAAAATTAATAAAAATAAGTAGAATATTTTAGCAACAAATTTTATAATAATTAGATCTTCAACAAGTATAAAAGATAAAGAGGATCCTTCAAAGCGTTAGCCAAATAGTCCAGGTAGAAGAAAAACAATCAAAAAAGGTTCTCCAACCGGAAATACTGAGCCTTCTTCACCTGCATCTCCTAGAGGAAGAAAGAGAAAAAATACTGCAAAATTAGGTAATTAATTAATTATTCTAATAATTGGAAAATAGTAAATTAATTTAAAATATATAAACAGATTAACCCTAGCCTGAGAGCACTTAAAACTTAAATTAAGGATTAATTAATTAGCAATAACAACAACAATTTGGTTTGCATTTGGTCAAAGTCTCTAATTAAGATTAGCAGTAATATATTACTTTTGTTATCACCAATTAATTAAACAAAAATATTTATTTACTAGAAAAAATATGGGATACCCTGGATAACCTTACTACTAACCAGTTAATGCATTAGGAAAAGTTATGATAGATCCAAATACCTAGCATATTAGCGGAATCGATTAGAATTCATTACAAAGACTAAAGGAATTACCCACAGATTTTAATATGAACGAATTTACTGCTGTTTATGACGATGTAATCAAATAAATAGGATATCAAGTGAATTAAAATTTATTTTTAAAATGCAGCAAAAGCAGATTGGATCAATTAGCAAAGAAGAAAGAAAGCAAAAGATTAAAAATTACTAGGACAAAAGAAAAAGAAGATCGTAAATTAAAATTTTAAACAATTGATTTTATTAAATTTAAAACATTTTTTAAGCTGGGATCATTTTAACTATTCCAAAAAAAAAAGAAAATTGAAACTTTCATTCTTTATTAAATATTATTCAATTAATTAATCATTTCAATAATATTTTGTATGAAAAATTAGTTGGTAAAAGAAAATTTCTTATGATGTAAGAAAGAAAGTAGCAGATGGTAGACTTAGAGTTAAAGGTAGATTCGTCACCAAAAAGCAAGCCATGGAGATGTTATCAATTAATGGCAAAGAAGAAGACTATACTATGGACTAACTAAAAGAAATGCTTAAGCAATAAGGTATTTAAGCAAACGGTGGAGAAGAAGACTCAAAGAGTCCTACTCTACCTAAGAAGAAAAATCAAAGCTAACCAGGAACAATAGTATCTCTAAAACCAGGTGATGATGATGAGGAAGAAGGATATGGTAGCGGAGGTGAAGTACATAGTGAAGAACTTCCACCCTCAGAAGTTTTGCCTATCATAAGAGGAAAAAGCTGTGAAGATATTCCTAATAAGGAAGACTATTTCCAAGGCTAAGGAGAATTTAATTATCAAAACATAGTGTAAGGTAGTTTAGCAAGCAATAATACAAGTAATAATAACAGTTTGAATGAAAAGTAGCTTCATTTAAAATTAGAATAAAATTAAATTGAAAGCAAATAATAACTTTAATAATTCTAGTAATTATAAAATTAATAATCTTACAGCTCCAAAACATAATCATAGTCTTAATCACCTGTTAGATCACCTAAAAAACAAAACGGTGGATTTTAAAGCAATAACACTGTCAAATTTATGGAATAAAACCAAGGTCATTAAATTTAAAACGTAAATTAAATTGAAAATAGTAATAATAACAATATAAAAAATGTGAATGGACATTCATCGTATGCTGATTTATAAAATGGTGAATCTCCTTAACATTCATAGAATAATATTCTTAGTTAAGAGATGGCAGACTAATTTGGAAATCTAAACATTAAGTCTCCAGATCAAAAGTAAAAAATAATGTAATAAAAAAATAATCCTTAATTGCTAAATCTAAACCAAACAGAATAATAATTTTTCGGAAATAATCAGGCTAGCTAAAACTATAATTTATACAACTAATAATAATATAATGGAAATAACACTGGTTATCCCATTCATCAATAGCAATGATCAATCTATATAATTTCCATTGAAATAAAATAGAAATTCTCATTCATTTTTATTCTAAATTAACACTTTTTTATTATTATAAATAGCAATATTAATATATTCCAATTAAAAAAATAAGCATCAAACTCGCTTTAATTCGATCAAACATTTATCCATTCATTTTTTCGTTAATTAATCTTTCCTACTCGAATTATAATAAAAAACCAATAAAATTAATATTATTATGGCTATTAACCAATCAATCAATCAAACAAATAAATAAATAATTAGGAAAATAATATAGTAAAATAAATGAAAACTTTGAAAGCAGATAAATGAAATAAACGGATTTCAATAGTGAATAATTCAGTAATATTTTTGTATTATTCCAATAATAATTATATTAGATATTAGTAAAATATAAACCAACAATCAATCAATAATCACCATTAAAGGCAAATTTAATTATCAAGTAAATAATATAAGAAAAGCAGGCAAAAACAAAGAAATAAAGTAATTAGTTAGATATTTATTTATCATATAAATTCTAATCATGAGCATTCAAATATAAAGTATAGGTATTTGCTAGATTAAAACCAATTTAAATACCAAGTTAATAATTAGCTTAAAGATGAATAATGAGTAATTTTAGATTGAATAGTCATCAATAAATTTTACTCGTTTATTAGTCTGATAAATAATACTCTCATTATTAATTAAATAAATCGTTAATACAACTAATTAATTAATTCACGTTTCATTATTGCCTTAATTAAATAAAAATAATAATAATATGATTTAAATATGCATAAAACAATAAATAATCTGTTCTCATCATTTATTCTTTACTTACTATTAAACCAATAATTACTTTCTAGAAACATATTCTAATAATCTCTCACATACATAAAAATATATTTTATTCTCTATTCATAAGTAATTTTTCTTTTTTATTGAATAAATACATTATATATTCTAGGCTTTTAGTTAGCACCATAATTGGTTGCAATAAAATCGTTCTTTACTTCTATGTAAGAGAGATTATATTAATCTATTTGTATTACATCCTATATTTAATTTTATATTTTCATTTACATTTTTTTACTCAAATCTTAATTTTTAATAATTATTTTACTAAATAACTAACTATCAACCAACATAGATGTATTTAATTAATTCATATTTTACTAAATAGTTCTTTCTAAATTATTCATTTTAAAATAATTTCAATCAATATTTAGTTTTTTTTAATTTTAATTCATACTTCGTATTTTAATTATCTTTTTGCAACATTTATATTGATCTAATGATTTAAAAAGAATGAATTGACTGATACTAAAGTGATTACAATATTTAAATAATTTTTTCTGAAATTCTTTTTGATATTATAAATTAATTTATATACTATTTAAAATAGAACATGATTCTATTTTAAGTTCAAACTCATTTTTCATTTAAGTTAATGAATTAATTACAGTTTTTAAAGGAAAATATCTAATTTTTTTATAGAAATTTCATAAATTTGATAGTAAAGGAAAAAAACCTTTAATCTCTAATTTATTTCTTAATTAAATTAGAGAAAAATGAATTAAAATGTGAATCAAAAAGCAAATTAGACACTATGCATTAAATGTTTTACAATAATATAAGTTTATAAAACGCTATTAAAATTAATTAAAATATGTATTCTATTAATATTTGAAAATTCATGTAGTATTTTATAACATTAAATTTAGAATTTTATAGTTCTTCAAAATCTTATAATTTGAATATAACTTGTTACAGTGTATAAAATATATAATGCTAATAAATATTATCAGAAATTTCATTATGGTAGACAATCATCTTTTTACATATTCTTTATAAAATTCTCGTATTGTTCTTTGCTGTTTAGATAAAGTTAGCTTAGTTAATGATTAGCAGGAGATGCTAAATTTGGAGGTCTATGTATTAAATCTTCAATCTAAATGATAACATTAAGCACAGTAGTTTTAGTGTTCCAAAACTCTTTTGTTATTAAAGGCAAGCAAATCACACCATTAGAGTATACGTGAATGTGTTAAAAGTTATCAATAAATTAGAAGGAAGGAGGTTCGATAGGAAAATCGGTTGGGAAAGAAAGAATACCTTTGATTTCATAATTTTACCAAATTGTATCTGGTCTACCTTTAAAACTTATGAGTATTTTGTAGTCATCTAGTACGCCATCCTTCTCAACTAGTTAATATTAAATATTTAAAGGTAGCTTTTTAGTAATTTTAGCCCTTTCTAGAGTGTTAAGCTCTTCGTTGATTCTTTTTTCTCTTATTTTCTCCATTTAGTTAAGTATTTATAATATTAATTTTTTACGCAAACAATAATATTATTACAATTATAAATCAGCAAATAATATTTTTTGTTAATTAATTGTAATATTTAATCAGCTTATTAAAAAAAATAATCCCTTTAGCCACATCAATTAAAATTAAATATTCTGCATAAATATTCTCTATATTTCTATTTTAAATGCTAAAAATGAAGAGAAGAAATCTTTTGTATTATTTTTTTTTCAGAAAAATAGTTTGTATAATTTAACTATTTTATTTTACCAATTAAATATCAAACCAAATTACCAAAAAGACTTGTAATATATAAATGGATTATTTTATTTACTTATGAATTCAAAATTAATAAAAAAATTATTTTTAGTAATTTGGTTACTCATATGAATAATAAATAAAAATCTTTAATTTTTTTTTAATTTTTAAATATTTATTTTATCAAATAATAGAAAATATTTAATGAAATAATATAATTTAGAAGAATTTTTGAAAAAAGATAGAAAATTAAAAGGATTATAATTATAAATTTAATGAATGTGTATTTTTTCTTGTAAAAGTAGGTTTGATTAATTTTGAAGAATTATGAGCAAATTTATCTTATTTGCATGATAAATTTTCATAAAATGAAAGGGATTTATAATGTATTTTGACAGAATTATAAAAACGATTGGTTGAGGGGGTTCGGGAACGTAATTTGATACTGAAATTTAAAATTTGTTGAATTAATAAAGATTTTATTAAAGTAAATCTTTAAAGGTCAAATCAAAATCAAAGAGTGACCATTTTCGAAATAGAAAAAGCATAAGGTTGAAAGGCTTTATTTAAAGTACACATAAAAAAGAAAAATTCTAGAAATGGAAATATTAAAGATCATAGAAAAATTCTAAATAGAAAAAAAGTAAGGTGATTCAGAAAGAATAAAATAGAAATAACAAAGAACAAAGAAATTGTTATAAAAGCAAATCAGTACTTGTTAGTTCGCTTTCTGCTCTACAAATAGGAGAGGAAAAAGACAAAATTATACATAAAAGCTCTCAAATTTTAAATAATTTCCACCTTTAAGAGAATACTGTTTTAATAAGCGCTTAGCCTAAGTTCTATTTGCAGAACGATCATTTTTTTTTCTTTTTATTCTGACTTTAAAAAATTGATTTTTTTGTATACAAATTGAATGAAATATCTCCAGTTTGTGTGTAATAACCAATTTAATGCAGCAGATTCTATTTTTACACAAAAAAATTTCTGCTCTTCAACACAAAGATTAAAATTTAAAATAACAGTCAATTAAATATACAAAGTATCTCAATTTTATAAGAATTTATTATTAGAAATGTTTAGTTAGAATCCATGAAAGAGAATTTTTTTAATAGCACCCTGTATTTTTTTTGATTTTCATAGGGTCCTAAAATTTGATATAAGTTACGAAGTTTAAATTTGAAACAAATAATAGAATAACCTAGTTATATTAAGAAATTGAGAGACACAACAAGATTAAAATTTAGATTACGCGATCTTTTATTAAATTTTAATTACTTAATTATATCTACTACTTAAATAAAGTCAGCTTTAAAAAAGGTTTTTTATTAAAAATGTATTCAAGTGAATAAAAAGATAACAATCAATCAATATATATATAAATAAATAAATGATAATAATTGATGGGTAATAAATAAATTCTGTCTTGAAGCAGACAGTATGATATGAGAGAGAGAATCCTACCTCTAAGAATAATAGATATCATAATCTTAGGAATGGTATTTATTGCAAAATATAAATGCTAATCAAATAAGCATAAATGCCTGTCTTTGAAAAAAGAATAAAGAAGTAATTAAAGACAGAGAGATAAGAAGGTGTTTGATTAAATGAATGAATAAATAAATGAAATTGGTATTGAGAGAGCTGATTAGATGAGTTGCCTTTATATAAACAAAGAAACGAATATGTAGATTTTAGATAGATAGAAGATGTTTTGTTTTGTTTTGTATTGATTTGTTTTGTTTTGTTTTGTTTGATTTTGTGTATGAATTGAAAGATAAATATAATTAGAAAAGAAGAAAAAAAAGTAAATTAAGAAAGGCGAAAAATAATTCAAAGAATTATTAATTAATTGAAAAAATAAGAAAGAAAAAAATTTTATATACTCCAAAAATATATTCGTAATTAAGATGGGTAGAAGACCTGCTAGATGCTACAGATAACCTAAGGGTAAGCCTTATCCCAAGTCCAGATACAACAGAGGTGTCCCCGATGCCAGAATCAGAATCTACGACTCTGGTAGAAAGAAAGCCACCGTTGAAGAATTCCCTTACGTTGTTCACATCGTTTCTGATGAAAAGGAATAAATCACCTCTGAAGCCTTGGAAGCTGCCCGTATTGCTGCTAACAAAAATTTGATTAAATTCATCTCTAAGGATGCTTTCCATTTAAGATGCAGAGTCCACCCCTGGCACGTACTCAGAATTAACAAGATGTTGTCTTGTGCTGGTGCTGATAGACTCCAATCTGGTATGAGAGGTGCTTTCGGTAAGGCTTTGGGTAAGGCTGCTCGTGTTGATATTGGCTCTATTCTTTTCTCCGTCAGAGTCAAGGAACCTCACGTTAAGTATGCCATCGACGCTCTTACTAGAGCTAAGGCTAAATTCCCTGGTAGACAAAAAGTCGTCACCTCCCAAAAGTGGGGTTTCACCAAGCTTACCAGAGCTTAATACTCCAGACTTAGAAACCAAAAGAAGCTCGTTACTGATGGTTCCAATGTTAAAGTTATTGGTGAAAGAGGTCCCCTCTCCAGACTTGAACTCTTCAGAAAGATCTGATTTTCACTAGATTTATAATTAATAAAATAGCGCTTAAAATGAAGTATTTATTTGTTAATGCAGTCAGCCAATAATCGTATAGATTTGATCGACTTCAATATTAGATTTTAAATTAAATGATTGAATGTCTATATAATTATATCCTAATGCAATTTCTTCTTTTTAAGACATCTGCTTCTTTGTAAGTCTATTATATATTTTTTTGCATATACTAACTTTATTGTTATTTAAACTTACTAAAGCTCTTACTATTCGTGTGTGTTTTAATTATAATTCTTCATTATTTCCATTGCTCTTTCCATTTTTATCGCATTTTTTTTTGCGCCTATCAATATAAAGCTCAATAGCACCTCTAAAACTTGTTATATTTCTATTATTTTATAATAAATCGCAAGATACAATCCTAATCAAATTCAATCAATAAACAAGCAAGCAAGCAAGTTAAAACAAGCAGTCATTCAATCAATCAAGCACTCAATCAATCAATAAAGCAAAATAGCAAATTATTTTTTAATATGCAAAATATCCAAAAAAAGATACACTCAATTAATTATTCTACCCTTTTCTCAAAAGCGATTGATTCATTTCCTTTCAATTTAAACTTGATAATTGTAAGTTATTTATGTTTTTTATATCTCCTACACCCCTTTTGTATTCAACAATTCAGTTTAAAAGCAAGCAGACTTTAGCATCCTAAAATTTTTTTTAAAAGGTTGTATTTTAAAGCTTGTTAAATCATTTAAATGAAAGAGCAATTATTTAAATAAATTTTTTACATTTTACATATAAAAATACACTTAAGAAGCAAAAATGAATGAATTTAATTATTTTTTAAGAAATTACAAGCATATCTATTTATAAACTGCCAAAATTCATTCAATTTATAACATAATTATATAACTAAAAACAATCTTTCAAATCAAAATCCAAAAAAAAAATAAATTTTTTAGGTTCTATTTATTTATTTGTTTTTCTTAAAAATAAATTCTAAGTAATTTCCTTATTTTTTTAGCTTTCAGATTCAAATAATATTTTTGTATTACGAAAAATATATCTGAGACGATATTTTAGTTGAGTCATTGAAAAAATTGTTTTATCTGATTATCAATTTTGAGGATAAACTCATAATTTTACTTTAAAAAGAATTATTTTAGAAAAAAATTTTAAATAAAATTTGATATTTTTGTTTGATATAAAAAGTAAATTCATTACAAATTTAAATAGAAACAATTTGTATAATTATTTATGTAAAAACTAATTCTAAAATGATTTTGTATTACATATTGAGTAAGATTATGTACATCAAATATTATTTGAAGAGAATTTTGAATTTGAATTAAAACTATTTAAAGGTCGAAGAAACAAACATATTTATTTTAAATTTAAAATTCAGTGTAAGTGTTTAACAAAAGTAAACAATATTTTATTCATGCTCATTATTTGTATTTAAACGAATTTCATAATAAAAATTATTGTTTAACTTTATTTATTCAAAATTATTTTCGTTTGTATGGTACAAAACTAATTATTGGTTAAAAAGACATAGTTTTTAATAAATCTTAAAATTTGTTGTTAAAGTAAAAGCTGAAAGTCTATTTATAATTTCACATGATCACATCAGTCTCAGAACTAAAAAATAAGAAAGGAGAAATATGGCTGTTATAATTTTTATTAAAGAGTATAAACTTATTTGAAATTCTACTTCTACTACTATAAAGATAAATAGCAATATTTAATGATTACATAAAAATAATTAATCTTTAATGATAAATTTAATAAATAAAACAAATCTATATGAATAAATGACAAATTAATTGTAATTTTGTATCAGATTAAAATGCATTTATTTTTACTTTGTGTTTTTTCTTTAAGCTTAATTAATAATAAAGAAAGTTTATTTTCTTCTATTAATTAAATTAAACCTTGAATTAATTTATCTCTTCTCTATAAAATAATTATAAATATAACAAAACCTATCTTGCCAAAGAATTTTAAATTGTTTTCTTACTAAATTTTATTTTAATTCTAATTATAGATTAATTCAAACACTCTATATTTCCTTCTAAAAATTATATATACATTTCCTTTCATAATCAATTAGATTTTGTCCGCTTGAAGCAAATTTGTTTTTAATTTCAGTTTTAAAATTAAAATCAATCTTAAATAATTTATGATTCTATTGAGTTTATTTCAAATTTAATCAAAACAAATATGGTAATACAATTCTAATGAATCAAAAAATATCAAATTTGATGTTTCTAAATAAAAAATTTACTTTTTCAAATTATTTAATAATTGTATGATATGATTTAATTTTTTTTTCATTTTAATTTAAATATTTTAAATTATTTTTTAAATCCAAATGAAATATTTTTTCAATAAATTTTTATCACAATCAAAATATTATTTGTTGATAAAGAAGTTTTTATGGATAATTATTTTAATAATTCAGCATTTCAAATCATAATTTAATATCATTTTATATCAAATTTAAAAAATGAAAAATATTATATGAAGTATTTATTAACCATTAAAAATTGTTAACATTTGTTACAAATAGTTAATATTTTTTAAATTAGCAAATATTTGATTTCGTTTAAAAATTTTGTTAATCAAAAATAATATTTGCAAAATTGAATTTTTAAGATTGATAAAGATCATAACTAAAATACCTCAGCATAATATAAATCTATATATACTCAATTATATAAAATAAAATAATTAGGATTTAAATATTACTATTAGCTTTTGCATCTTTCATGATGAAGGTTTTTTGCTATAAATAGTTCATAAATACTTTTTTTTGGTTCAAGTTTTATCATAGCAATAAATTATTCTAAAAAGAACAAAACTGAATAAAAAATAAGCTAAATCTTGATTATCATGCTCTAAAATTTTAAGGAAAATTATTTTATTTGTTCAATATCTTTAATAGAACTCATTATTCATTTATTTTTATCAAATTAATGTCTAAAGACTTGAAAATATTAAGTCTTTTAAATGTATCTTGAAGTTTTAGATATTTTAAAAAAAGCTCAACAAAAAATGTAAATAACCATCAGCAAGGAATACTTTTGCTATTAATTAATATTTTCAAATCATTAAAAATAATTTACTTTGGGATCTATTCATTTAAAAATTAGAAGCACAAAAAATACAATTTCTAATTACATATTTTAGGTTTAAAAACATTTTATTAAAAATAAATCCACTAAAAGATCTAATTATCTCAGTAATGTTAATATATATTAAATTTTTATTACTTTATTTATTTCAAAAGATGTTTTAGGACTTATTTGCTATTTTAAAACTTCTTTAATATATTTAAAATAAAATATTTTAACTTTATTATCAATTATCTTATTGTTTCAAACTATTATTTATTGTAAATGACATGTTTATTTGAAAATCTAATTGTTTTGAAAGTTTAATTAAAAATAGTGTTTTTTGAATAATTTTTAAAGGTTTAATTTATATGAAGTATTTATAAAAACTGCATATATATCCTTCCAAATTTTTATTTAATATTTCACTTTAAAAATACATTTAAAAGAGTAATATTCTACTTGTTAATATAAATACTTATTAACACATATCAAAGTTTATTAATACTACCATTCTGCCCACCAAAAATTAAATAAGGATTTAATATTATAAATTGATTTCTTTTTAGTGTTGTTAAATTTTTTTATTTTCATAAATTCTACTAGCTTTTAAATAGCCATATTTTAAAAATAAAAAATCACAAAAATAAGATATTTTATTTACCTCTAGATTATAAAATAAAGCTAGATTATAAAAGATTTTTATGAAATATTTGAAATTAGAAAATAAAACGAATTAATATTTTTAAGATTTATCTTTTTTTTTTAAATATTTTGAAGAATTAAAATAATCTAATTAATAATTAAATAGCTGTTATATAATAAGGAATTTAACCATATTTTTAAAAGCTAAAATGGAAAAAAGGTTTATCTTAATAAGAAGTAATTTTTAAAATCTGAATTTATAGTTTAACTTGAAGAGACATATAGAACAATAAATTTGAAGTATAGATATTTTAATTGTATTGTTTATTATAAATGAAAGAAAGAGTAGGAATCGTATCAGTTTGAATATGCATACTTGCAAGCTTCTTGATAAGTTAAATTGCATTCTGGAGCAGGTTGAACTATTATTTAATAATGAACAAAATAAGATTTGTTTCAAATAAACACATAATTAATATATGAATATAACTGTTTTTTATATCTTATGCTTATCAAATAAAAAACAATCAAAAAATAATGAATTTTATTAATTTATTAATTACTTTCTTTTTCTTTGTATTCGCTTGGGTCAATATATTTAGTCCTAAATAATAAAAGAAAAAGGTAAATAACATGTTTTAATCATAAACATAATATTCAAACCTAAGAGGAGAGCTGCCGTATCCAGACTATTAATTTAAAAAATATTGTGAGTTGATTTTCATTTTGTTTAAAAAATATGCAAATATTTCTAAATTCATAATATAATTCTCAAATAAGTTACAGAAGTGATTTTAGCTTCTTCAATAACTGCTTATCTCAGTAATTCTTGCTTTTTAACTCCCTTTTAATCTGTGAATTCACCCTTAACTGTTGAAGTGTATCTCAAATCAGGGGGAAGATCAGGGCCCTTGTGATGTTAGTTTGTTACTGACATGTATGTAATTTTACCATAGGTTTTACCGTACATATTTTCGCTTCTAATTCCTGGAATGTAGCCAGCATATCCTATTTTTACAAAATTTGCATTATCAATGTTTGGCAAAAAGCAACAAGCTTCCAAGATAATTTTTTCAGCTTGTATTTTTCATATTTGTCGCTAATGCTTACCTGGAATATGTGATTTGGCTTAGTTAATTTATAGAATATCTTCATGGAGTTCCTCTTATGGAATATGTCTATTTATATAAAAGTGAATAAGTCAGTAAATATCATAAACTATTAACATTTATCTATGCCCTACAAAAATGGCAGAAAAAATATTGTATCTAACAAAATAAAATATTACCCAGTATAGCCAGGAATGTTATTAGTGGTTTTGCTTTGCAGATACATTATGTTTATTTTTTACTTCTTTCCTTGATCAAAAAATCAAAAATAATTATTTATTTGTTTGTTATTTATATTCTTAATATTAAAAATAAATGAACAAATGAATGAACAACCAAGCATATGAAGAACTATCAACTAAAAATTAATAAATTATTTATTAATTTATTTATTGGTGTGTATAATCAATTGCTTTTCTTATCTATTCATTCATTCATTCCTTTTGTAATATTAATCCAACGAAAAGCTTCGATTATATTTCGATTATTAAATTCATTTTTCTGATATATCGCTCATAAATTTATTAATTAATTAATATTCAAGCTTATACTTCATTACCATAAATTTTTGGTAAAAAATATATTTATTTTCACTGTTAATATTACTAACACATAAACATATTTTTAAAATATTTTAATAATAGAATAAATATTATTTTAAACTAAGATTAAAAAAATAAATATTTTTATTTAATTATCAACAAATTAATTATATTTTAACCATAAAATTTATTTTATATTTTGAGACAACAAGAAATATTAGTTTAATTATGTATATTAACAAATTAAATGGTTTTAGACATATTTTTTTTACCAAAATATTCCATATTTGCTTTTATTCTTATTTAAAATAAACTTTTGAGCAGCTGAAATTTAATGTCAAAGAAAAAATAATTTTTTTAAAGCATGACAAACTTATAAATTTGTTTGTTAAAATTTTAAAACATCCAATTATCAATTTATTTTTTTGTAAAATATTTATCAAAAAATTAAAAACCCCTTAGAAATATAATATCGATCTTGAAGCAATTTTCAATGTATTATAGATGCCTTGATATAATTAATATGGATAAATTTAAAGCTAAAAAATAACTAATTTAATTGAATTAATTCTGACTTTAATTATTTTGCAATTAAATTTTTTTATGATAATAGATAGATAGATATTTAAGCCTACTAATAAATAACAACTATTTTGTTTTCTAATTAGTATAATATTCAAAAAAAAATTATAAATATATATTCACAAATTTAAGTCAAAAAAAAAGAAAAAGATAAAATGGTTACTTTCGTTTGTCATCACTGCGATTAAACATTAAAAAAGAAATAACTTGATAAGCACGTCTTTTAATGTAGAAGACCCGCTAAGTTTATTTGCATCGACTGCTAAAACACATTTGTTGGAGACGAATACAAACAGCATACTTAATGCATGACAGAATAAGAAAAATATCATGGACCATATGCAAAATAAAATAAAAATAAATAAAACTAATAATAACAATAATAACAAAAGTAATAATAATAAAAGTAGGCTGAAGCACAAAAAGATACAAAGGTTACTGCTGCCGAAGAATAAAAAGAAGAACAAGCCTAAAAGAAATAAGACAAGGCTGAGAAGACTTAAGCTGTTCAAGAAAATGAACAAGAAGAAGAAGAATAAACTAAGTCAAATTGGAAAGGATGGAAGAAGACTATCAGAAAGGTCATAAAATAAAAAGCTAACAAGTAAATTAAGTTAAGAAAATTAAAAGAATTAGTATGCAAAAAATACCAAGAATGCCATCCTGAAGAACAAATGATGGAAATCGAAAAAGTATTTGATGAAAAGTTGGCTGCTAACACTAAATTTTAAGTTATCAATGAACCTTATGTTAAGTTGTGATTGAATAAAATATTTGTTTGAAATATTTTTATTTTTTTGTATCGCTTTATCTGATAATATTTTATTTTTCATTCATTCATCATCATTTTTTATACATTCACCTTATTTATTTCTAAATTTAGCCTTATTTGATATAATTTAATAAAAAATCTCTACTTAGACATAATATCTAAAATATTCATAAACTGAAAAAAGAAATATAATATTTCAGAGTTAAATTAATAATAAATAAATAAATAAATAAATAAATTTATTGATAGATGAAAGATGGCTAATTAATATTTCAAATTATAATATTCAAGAAAATATCATCTTATTTTATTTATTTGAAAAATATAAAAAATATTAAAGAAATAAATTTCAACAATCATACTTATTTTATTTTTTCAACTAATAAATTTTAATATAAATTAATTCATGAAATAACGATTGGTATTTAAATTTAAAAATTATAAATGAAGTAAAAATAATACTAATTTTGTTAAAAGTTTTTATCATTTTAATTAAGTTAGAGAAAGTTATTTAAGAATTTGACAAACATTCATATACTAATACAAAGCAAATATATACTTAATAATTTTCAGACTTATTCATAGGGATATTAAATATATAGTATTAATTAATTAATTTATCATAAATTGTTTTGGTGTAAGATATTAACTCATTATCCATATTGTTTAATCAAATATTATTATTTTTATCTCTTTTTTCTTCATCTTGTTACATCATGTCTCTTCTTCTATTATTCTTACAGTTTTAAAACTTTAAAATCACTTTTTTTTATTAAAATAGTAATTACTCCTAAAAAAAATAAAAATATATCTTTAATATTTCACATTCAAAAGCTAATCTAATAAAAAAAGATAATATTTAAATAATATTCAAGAATAATTAATAAAACATTACACTAATATAGAATAAATAAAACTATAAAAATGAAATATTTTGAAAAATATTTAATTATAATTATTTATTTAGTTTTGAATTATCAATCTATTTTTACACCAAAAAAAGTAATTTAGATATTTTTTTAATCTGTATATTAAATGTATGAATTAATAAGCTAATTAATAGAACTCTAAATTTGGAATCTGTACTCTATTATTTCTGAATTTTTTATTATGTTGCTTAAGATTTAATATCATATCATTTTAATTTACTTAAAAAAATTATTATCATTTTAAAAAGTAAGTGAAAATTATTTTAAAACTTTTCAAACTTTTAATAATGAAAAAATATTTGTTATTTAAAAAAATCAATTAATTCATATGTATATATCATATTCCAAAGCAAATTCAATATAAAAAGGCAATATTTAAAAAATATTTAAAATATTTTGAAGAAGAATTAACTAAAAAGTATTTGAAGATAGATAAAATAAATAAATGATATATAAGAGAGATAAACATGCAATTAAATTATTGATTTAGATTTTAATTATCAGACTAATCTGACACCAACTTAGGCATTTTAAAATGATATATTTTAATCTTTAAATTAAATAGACGCATTGGCAAGCTAATCGATTGTATACTAGATTTAGTACTCTCTCACAGGTACTCTTGTATTTCCAAAAGTCAATTTAAGATTTAAGATGCTAGAAAAACCTATTTTATCTTAATTTGCTATAGTAGAAGTAGAGATTGCATAATTTTAAATATCATTAATAGGCAATTATATGTAAAGCCCTTGTTCTGTTTATTTTTTGACCTAACTATCAAAATATCCTAGCTAATTCATTTAATCTATGTAATATATGTCTTTGACTGATTTAAAAATGCATGTCTTTGTAAGGTTAGATGGCTGCTTTACAGAAAAATTAAAATTTATTCTTACAAAATTATGTCCATTTTCATCTTATACTTATTGCCCAACCACATCTAAAAGGAGGTATTTTAAGTTTAGTGCAATTTAGACATCGCAAATGTCAGGAACTTAAACACGATCATCGCCAAAATTCTATGCTTCCTTTGCTAAAAATTAGGTATTTGAAAACCCTATTAGAGCAATTAGAATTGTTAAATATATTGTTCTAGTTTGCATTTATTGTTCAAATTGTTTTTGTTATTTTTTTTTATTAATTTTTGTTATTTTCTTTGTTTTTTAGTTTTAAATATTACTTTATTTAAAATAAGCAGCGCTTAAAGCTTTTTTCAGATGAAATAGATTAGTCAAATGATAATTAAAATGATCAATTTTTTTCTAAGTATAAAAAGTACGTTTCTTCACTTGAATGAAATACTAGATTGATTTTATTCTATTTAGATTCTTTATTAAAAAGTTCAAAGCTAAACATAAAATCTAGTTTCAGGTAAAAATTAGATATTTTATAATCTAATTATTTCTCATTTTATTATTAAAATAAATTATATTAATTTTTTATTTTACCTTTTCAAAATCTATTTTTCCAAAATTTATAGATTATTTATAAAATCTATTTATTTTTTTCAGTAAAAAAAAAGATTTTGTTAATCTATTGAAACATTAAAAACAGATTTTCGCTTGATATTCTTTGTTATTGAAACTGGATGGTTAGTTGGATGATCTTTAATTAATACAAATAATATTGAAATACTAAAATTAATTTATAAATAGAATTAAATCAAAAAATAAAAAGGATAATTTCATTAAAATAACTGATCGAGCAAATAATCGAATAAAAATTGATTGCTTTTTTTAATTTTATCAAAATACAAATAAAATTTTAGATAAAAAATATGACTTTTAAATTATTTATTTATACATAAAAACATTTATTTCCTATTTTAAATTTTAAGTATTATATAAATATTTTCTAACTTTCAATATTATATATATAGCAGTGTTCATTTAATTTTTTAGTTTTTAAAAAATTTATTTTATAATATTGATAAAAATATTAACATCATAAATAAATAAAACTAGTCAATAAATTAAAGTTATTTATAAATGTAATCTAAAATATTATTTAAAATTAAATTAAATTAATTAATTAAAATATAAAAAAATTTATATTACATACACAATTAATTATATTTCGTTAATTAACTAACAAAAAAAACTTGTTTAATATAGAAAATCAATTTGTTTCATTAACTTATTTAGATTTAGATAGAAAAATAAGATTTTCTTCGTTTCTTTTGGTCTCTTCTTTTGGTTATAAATTCATTTAGCTATTTAAAATCAATGGAGATCCTATTTATTTTATTTTTGTTTTAAATAAAAAAACAATACAATAAAATGTTATATTTTACCTTTATCAATTGTTATGTTTTAAGAAATGAATTTTTTATGTTTACTAGGGGAAACAAGAGATACTTTGATAATACTCTAGTCTAATACTTCATCTTATTGGCAATTAGATTAATCTACAAGGCAGCTTTAGTTTTACATTTGCCTCATTTATGAAGAGTTAATTAAATTTGAATGATTTTCTGATATTTTAGAAAACTCTATAATTTTCTATAAAATTTTATGTCTTTTTTTTTGCTTTGATTGACTTTTTTAGTCGGACTCTTATTAATTCAACTCAATTTTTAGAAATTTAAATGCACATTTAAGCATTTTACATTTATTTGTTAATTTAAGGAAGAATAACTGATTTCTCTCTACGATAGCAACTAAAAATTTATAAAAAATCATCAAACTAAGCCAGCAATTTATTGAAAAAATGCATGAAAAAGCAAGAAACTCAAAAATTATTATTTAATTGTTCTGTATAAATAATATTAAAAGTATAGAAATGCTAGTGATTAGTGTCTAATAATAATCTAGTCTTGTTAACTCAATAGAAATATAAGGTTGATTGTTATAGCAAAGAATCATATATACCATCAAAAAAACTATGATAAAATATCCTTAAAGCAAGGGAGTATAATTAAAAAAGCTAATTATAAACATGAAAATTGTTTTTTGAGTCATTTTGAGGCACTCCCAGTAAAAGTACTTTTCTTTATATTCTAAATAAATAAATCCAAAAGCTAACTTAAAAGAAACTTTATTCAGATTAGATTTATTCTTATTCAAGATATAGAAGAAAATAGATGGAATTATTAATGCAAATATAAATATCGAAGGAAAGATGAAAGAATACAAACGTATGAAATATTCTTTATTATAGCATTCTAAAGAATAATCAGCATTTAAATAATACACATTTCCTATCAATGTGCAAGAAAAAAGGTTAAAAAACTAGTAAAGGATATCAGGCTAAACAAATATAAAAATGTAGATTATAGCAGATATCAAAATCTATTTTTATATTTAAATCATTTTTTTCCTCTTGAATAAGTTTATTACAAATTTTACAACTATAAAACCAATCATTAGAATTACAGGAGTTATAAGAGAAAATGTTGCCCTAAGATAACATAATGGAATATCTGTTTCTATTTCTTTTAGCACACATTCTAAATTCTATCCAAGCTTTAACAGAGGCAGAGCAACAGAATATTAAAAAGTAAAAATAGCTTAATTGATTTATTTAAAAAATAAATAATTTTTAATTAAATATAAAATGAAATTTACATTTTAGATATTTACTGCTAAAAGTTGAGTAAATAAATATATTCTAGAAATAATTATTAATCACTTTAAGGTAAACACCGATTTTATCAGAAATAATTTTGTTAACTATGGTTTTTTTTGTCACTGCCGAAGCTACTTAATTTAACACTTCTTATCTGAGGATTCTATTGTATGAACTTATTATAAAGTAAATGACAAATATAACCCACGTGAAGATAAAAATAAGCTTGATTATGTATGGCATCTATTGGCTGCATTAAATGCAAGTAAATTAATCAACATTAATATATTTACTTCCCCAAAATACTCCTTTTGACTTAATTAAAAGCATTTTTTTAAAAATTATGTGTTAATTTATTATAATTTACATCGCATGCTAAGCATGTGGCGCCTACATACCCTGGCTAACATAATTAATTTCCAGCGCCTTATCCACCTATACATAAATTAGGAATTTGACATAAAATAATCTAATCATCATATTTATTTTTTCTCCAATATCCAGTCAATACATGTAAATCAGTGTTTCCCTTGCAATAAGCACCATCAGGGCATTTTTAACAGTTTAAAGAATCAAATGAATAAGTTCCTTTTTTATGATAAATTTTATTTATTATATACTTAAAATCAAATTATTAATAAATAAATTTCTATTATGCTTATGGAAAAAATAATTTAATTTGTTAATTTATAGTAAAAAATAAAATTAATAACATTAATATATTATTTTAATTATACTGTCTTTCCTCTTTAATCATCCTACATAAAAAAATTGATTTTTGTGTTAATTATCAAAATTTTTTGATTTAGTTTTATTTTTTAATTTAGGGATGGGATGACCTTAATTAAGGAAGATTTAGAGTATTTAAGCTTTTTGTATATTTTTGAATTAAACATTACCTTCATAGCAAGGAAGACAATTAGGTATTTTATTAGAAGATGTATCAGAAATATAACCAGCTTTACAATTAACCACAGAAATATAAATTTAATATGCATAAGATTAAATTTGCAGTTCAATTTCATTTATAGTGTCTATTTTTGTAAGGTTAATATTAATTGTTTGTTAAGGAAAAGCTTATATTTTGACATTTTATATATTGAAGGTTTTGCTTTAAGTATTATATTGTGGTTAGGTATTATTATTTTTATTGGTAGTAGTTAAAATGTAGGTACTATTAGACATATCATAGTTAAAATGTATATTATGTTACTGATAATAATCTTATCTAGATAAATATTTATCAATTACAGAGACAACTTAATTGAATTCGTTGATTAATTGAAATTATAAATCATAAATTTCAAATCCACTTTGGATATCTTTCAAATATAAAGAATCTCCTATTTCTATAACCTTTACATCTTAAGAAAAGCTTCCATTAATAAATTTAATTTTGTTAGCTTATGAAAAAACATTATCACTATATAAAAAAGCATTATTATTTTATACTAATGAGTTTATATTTTACAAATAAACTCCATAATAAACTATACCACCACCAACTTAAGCTTAATTTTGAATTATTTTTGAATTTTATACACAAAATGAGATTTAATTATCTTATCGATTAAAATTTGGATTGAAAACATAAAAGCATCCTCCTTCACCATTAAGAGATATGTTTTCATTACAGATAATATTGTCAATTTCAAAAACCTTTTTTAATTAATTAAAATTAAAAATGAAATATGGTAATATATATTTTTCATTTTACTTTTAAATTTGAAATTACAAAATATTTTTAAAATTACTAAAAATTTATTTTAAATTAATGAATAAAACATTACTATATTTCTTTGATAAACAAATACCATCATGTATACTGCTCCACCTTCATAATATGCTTAATTGTTAGTAAATGTTGAGTTTTAAATGATTAATTTATTATAGTCTTAAAAATAAATTGATAGAGCTCCTCCTTAATAAGCCTTTTAATTAAAAAATTTTTATAAAATTAATATAAAATAAATAAATATTAAATACACTTGCATTTTATATTGTTGTGTTTTTGATCTAAAGCTCACTAAAATTTTATATTTATAAAAATCCACCAATACAAAATTAATGGCATTAAATATTTTTTATAAAAGCGTTATTCAATTAAAAAAGGGAGTCTAAAACAAATAAAAAATATCCGTTTGGAGCATTTACATTTGTCTTTTAAACTAAACTAAAAATTCCTATATAAGTCAAATCTTTTAAATTAAAATTTTCTATGGTTATATTTGAATTTTAAATTTTGCCAAATCCTCCTTGATTAAAAAAGCTATTTTCAAAGTATGAGTTAAACATAATAATATTTGATCTGAAAATATCTAAAAACAATACATTATACTATAAGCTACTAACAGTTCTAATGTTACTTAAAGAAAATTCATTTATATAAATAGAACTTTCATAAGAATTTAGAATTGTAGAAAAGGTTAATTTACCACTCTTAATCAATTTTAAAAATGCTAGGTCATTTGGATTTTGAAGAACTTTTAAATCTTCAATAATAACTACGTTTTAAATTAATACAAAGCATGTTTTTATTTTTATCAAATAACTATTTTATTAGAAACCATAAATTTAACTAAAATTCACATTATTTATCTATATTTAAGAATTTTAATCTATATCTAAGCTATGTTATAAATTAAAAATTTTTAAAATGGTTTACTTTAAAAATTTATTTAATAAAGAAATTAAGCTATTTACTTGAGACCAAATAAAGATGTTCCATCATTATAGTTTAGAAAGTTTGAAAAAGATGAATTTTAGATCGTTAAATTATAATAGGTTGAACTTTATAGATAAAAAGCACTGCCACCTTATTATGCCATTCCATTTTAGAAAATAGAATTTTATATATCTGCTTATAAATATTTACTTTAAATATAAAAAAATCCTCCTACAATTGAATTTGAATTGTTAAAAAGAGATCCATAAATCTGTAGATTTTATTATATAGCCATATAAAAAACTCCTCCACGATAAACTCCGTTTGTTTATAAATCAAAAAAATAAGGTTATGGGTCACTTAATTAGCTAATTTATAATACGTTTTAAAATTCGGAATATTATACAAATAGTTCCGAAACTATAATATAGAATGGACTATAAGCAGAACTAGTGTAGAGATTATTCACTATAATATTATTCATTATAACAATACCATCTTAATTGTCAATAATAAACCCTGAAGCTGAAACTACCATTGTATCTTGACGACCTAATAAATAATTTTCTGATAGAGTTAAATTCTGTAATACTATTGTAGCTTAAAGCGAACTAGAAATATAGAACATGTTACTTGATTAATCGATTTAAGATTAAATTAATATATTATTTTTGAATGAAGAGTCTTAAATTAATATTTTTGGGTAGTAACTTTTAACTGAGATAGATATAGCATCAATATCATTGATTGGTTTTTGATTTATGTCCAATTAAATAATATTAATGATTTACACATCTATTATTTTAAAGCAATTTTAAGAATTTAAGTATATTTTAGACATTTGATAATCATAATCAGATTAAAATATTGCTTAGCTTATATTTAATTATAATGCATTCTAAAATAATCCTAAACCAACATTTTAACTATTTTAAATTGCAACTTTATTTATGTTGATATATTTTATATTCTGAAAGTTGAAGATATTTACTCCTTTTATATATAATGGTTCAATAAAATTTGATACTTCATTTTAACTGATATAAATATTATTAATATCTATTTGATGATCAGGATTAATTAATTCTTAAAATTAAGCATTCATTAAGAATGTTTAAAGCATCATAGTCATTATCAAATTGTTATAAATTGATATATATTCTATTTTATTAATTATGTTCTTGTAATTTGTCTAATATTTTATTTCAAAAATATTAGTGTTGCATAAAGTATTGTTTAAAATTGTAATATTTCTTGCTGTAAGCTAGCCCATTTCAAAAAATGATACACTGTTACTATTTTATATTATATCAATGTTACAATAGTTTTCTTTGATCAAAATGTTATTTAAATATAAAGAAGTAAATGAAGTTTATGTAAGAAATTAAAAATTGGTAATTTCAGAATTAGTCAATTGCACATTGTTAATTGTAATCTATATTAATAATAATAAAATGTAAATTATATTTATTAAAATTATAATCATTTTTACATTATCAGAGTTTGAAGTTTGTATTAAATAAGGATGATTAATAAATGTAAAATTATTCAAGAAGATATTCTTTATTGTAGCCGAAGAATTGTAAATATTTATTTTAAAGCAGCTGTATTGCTAGTTTCCCCCAAAAACCTATATATTGTCTAAAGTTAATTACTAAATATTTTATAAGTTTAATGAGCATTCAAAGCTATTTAAAAGAGGGAAAAAAAACTATATTTTTATTATAGAAACTTAGTAAAAGTTGTTGAAAATGAAATTTCCATTTATAGCAATTTCAGCTCTATTTTATTCAAGTGAATATTAATTAGCAGATAAAGTTATATTCAATTGATTAGGCTAAGGAAGATCTAGTATATATTATGCAATTTAACTTTATTATTAATTGTCAAAATAAATATTCACATTCATTAGTTTAAACTAATCTAAGCTGAATCTCAAAGAATTTACCTATATTATAAATAGTACAATTTATTCAATATTTTTAATTTAAAAATTAATGTTATTTTGGTTTCAAAATATAGTAACTCTCTATAAAATTTTAATTTTAAAAAAGAAATAGATGAATAGTTTTTGTATTAATATGTCTATAAGAGGGTTTAAAAAACAAAATTTTATCAAAAGATAAATGGATGATTTTTGGTTTTTAACTTGCTAATAAAAATTTTAGATAGGGGGGTAATAATATTTTGTAACCTCTAATAAATTTAAAAAGAATTAGATAATACTAAATAAGTAAGATAATTTACATATAAAAATGCTGTTATAAGATTATTAGATGTAGTAAATGGGAAAAGGGTGTTTCCCATACCAAAGTTTTATAGTTGAGGATAAAAATTCTAAGAGTTACTAAAATAAAAAGTTTTATCACATATCTGGCATATTTTTTGATCTTGAAGACATGCTTTAATATTAATATAAATGTTTCCTGGATATGTATTGATAAAAAGAAGTTCATCATTTGTATATCCAAATCCTAAAATATCATAACTTAGTTTCATTTTTATTTATATAAAGTTGGATAAAGTATTTATTTAAGGCAATATTTTGTATCCATAAATAATCCCAGTTTCAAATTCACCTATAAAAATACAATTTATCTCATTGATAACAGCTAAACTGGATATCATTTAAATTGAGGAAGGAATTTCATTCTTTGTTTAATTGACTAAATTATATTGTAAGAGATTTCCATATGAGCAGAAAAATATAGCAATCTTAAGATTTTTTAAATAATCTCCATTTTCAGCTTTATTACAATTAGCTTTTAATTTAATTTTTAAATAAATAATTTAATAATTTATTAAATTTTAATAGCTAATTACTTTATTAAGTAGAAATGATCGAAAAGGATATTATATTATAAACAACTAGAAGTCCTTGATTTGTTAAAGTTACTACACTATTTAATTCGTCAGCAATTATAAATATAGGTTAAATCCCCTAAAAATTGTAGAGAGGAAACTACTCTACTTTATTTTAATTGTCTAATTTTTTTTTACATAAAGTGTTTGTTATTGGATTTAATTAATAAAAGTACAAAGATTAATTAGCAGCAATGTAAATAATTTTATAAAAATTGCTATTTTCAGACCAACTTTAATTGTTTCCTAGATCTACATTTGCAACTTATAACTATAAAAAAAATTATTTTTTTTGATTTTTTTGATAATTAATTTTAATATAAATCAAAAAAATTTACAGTATTATTTTAAGAAAAATAAATTCCTAAGCTCATCAATTAATCAATTTTGAATAATGTTACATTTTTTTCTAAATTTATTACTTCTTACACAGACATAATCGAATCATATATTTTTAAATTTTGCTAAATTTAATATTAGACTAAGATTTAACCATATTTATTCTCTTAAGTAATAGATTTCGCGAATAAATTTTAATCAATTTAAATTCCAAAATACTTATTTAAACCATCTTAAAATATAACTTTTTTAGATCCATGAACTAGCTGATTAAATTCTATTTTAAAAAAATATAATTCAAATTTAAATGTTATATTTTAATAATATCAAAAAAATCCAAAAGATATAAAATTGGCAAATATTTATAAATTAATATTAAATAAAATTATGAAAAATAAAAAGCTTTAAAAATTCTTACTTAAATTTTATAAAGGTGGAGACTGCTATAAGATATTAAGATTTAATTGCTCAATATAATTAGTATATATAAAAAATATTAGCTTGCTACTTGGAAACGGATATAAAAATGACTTTATGATATTTTTGTAATATCTCTATGGTGTAAAAATGTATTAATTATTTTATTAATTTATAGATAGATCTATTATTAAAATATTATTATATTAATCAGTTGTAATTAAATTCGCGTTTTAGCCTTTTGGCTATTAAATCGTCATCTGAACTATTGAGTTTTTACTTAAATCTTAATTTGCCGTAAATTACAATAAACCATCACTTAAGTCTTTTTTAATAATAAATGTTAATACAATATAAAAATAGTTTTTAACTTACTATATGCTGATAAGACAGAGTATTTTTATTAATCTATATTAGTAAAGTCATAAATTTATATCATCATAGATTTATAATTTATCATTATTAAGTTAGTATTAGGTAATTAAATGACATTAAAAGTAGTATTTATATTAGAGTTCATTTTCACTATTATTATTATAATAAATTAAATTAATATATATTAAAATCTTATTATAAACATTTAAATGAGATAATATATATAAATTGAAAATAATGATTTTAACTAATTTGTAAATTATTTAATAGCTTAATTTATTTTATTAAGTAATATTAGAATTTACTTGAAATCGAAACAAGATATTTATTTTGTATTGGATCCCATATCTAAATAATACCATTTTAACTATTGTAGTCTTCATACATGCTTATTATTAATGATGTTTTTGTTTAATTAACAAAATCAAACAAGTATAATTTAGGCAAGGAACTGTCTACTAAATAATTGTTAATTTAAATTAAATATTATCTAAATATATTAAGTGTTGAAATCAAATTTTAGGTTCTATTTACATAAAACCAAAGTTCTACATATAATAAAATAAATTTTTAAACATGATATTTACCAAGTTGTTTTACATTTACATAATTATCATCTGTTAAGTTATAGAGTGCAATATAGCTAGGAAAAAGCAGTGATATTGTATCATTTTTATAAGTTATTACATCTTATAAAGCTTCATAATTATGAGTTGCTATTAAATTATAACTAGCGATTTCTAAAGTGTAAAGATTTAGTATGTAATAGTTAAATGAGCTAAAAGCAATCAATTAACCTGTATCTGAATTATACAGTATCTTCTTAATGTATATAGGCACTAATTTTTATTTTTGTTTTAAATAAAATTAATTTTTTTTCTTCAAAATATATACTTAATTCTACAACTTTGAAAAGTATAGAATGAATTAATATGTTACAATTTTTGATTTGAAGTACTTATCTGGATGATATATCAAAGTAGTAAATAAATGAGGAAAGAATGTCATTTGATGGATTTAAGTTATTATTTGACGATAAAACTAGTATATTTGTATTTTCTAAAGGAAATGCATCGTTTAGTAGCTATTGATCATTTAAAATTTCTAAAAAATTATTAAACATTTGATTATATGATAAATATTTTACAGTAATACTCTTCAAATTGAAAGCACTAGCTTTAACATGTTGTCTGCTGCAGTATTAAAGAGAAAAAGTAAATACTAAATAATACCCAAATCATTCTTATTGTAGTTTATTTACAATATCTTAGTTTTTACAAACAATATTTTATCTTTTTAATTATGAAAGTGAATCCTCTATTTAACAAGTTATTTACTATGAGTAAACTTAAACTAAAAAATCATACTACTTAAATTATTAAGTTTTTTTAAATCCAATAGATTCAATAAAAAAACATTATTATTTATTTTATAAAAATCAAGAATATTTGTTTGATATATAACATTAAAACCAATACATAATAAATATGAGTAATTCACTAATATATTTATTAATAAATTTTTTTTTATTTAAGTCATCACTTGTATACTGAGTTTTAGCAATTTTTTGCCTAAAAAATAACAATTAAATAAAAATAAAAATATGTTTAAAATTTTACTTCTAAGCCTAGATTCTAAATTTTAAATTAATAAATTTAGTTTTGTATTTTATTCTTGCTTTCTATATTTTCATCAATTGATATATTGGAATGTGTTTCATTATTCTACTAATATACTATTTATGGACAATTGCAATAAATATACTCTAAATAATTTTAATTAAAAATAAGTGAAAATTTAATTAAGAATAAGCTAAAATTTAATTTAATTAATTTTTATTATTACAGCTCTCTTTATAGCTACTATAAATTAAAAATCTATCCTAATGGTCCATGTCTTTAATCTTTATTAAGGATTCTTTAACTTTCTCTTTTAGTTATTAGTTAGTTTCAAAAATTCTTTTTAATTTTTAAGGTTTTGGAGGAGCATGAATATTCAAGAACTTAAATACTTTCTTTAAGAAAGAATATTTATAGTAATATTTACTTAATTTATGCATTTTCTCAGTTAAAAGCTATTTTAAAATTTAATAGATAACTCTATATATAAAGAATACATTAATTCCTATCATAATCAAAATATTCATGTATTTTATTTACTCGATTTAGTTTTGCAAAATACTTAATGATATAAAAATTGAGAAAGAGCACACTGAAGCTTGCATAAAATCTAATTAATTTATTTCAGGTTTTTTGTATGGTTCGAGCTTAAAGCAAAGAGCTTGATAAATTAGGATGGTAAATAATACTAAATAACCTTTAGTAGCATAAAGCTACTAAAAATAGCTTAAAACAACCATAATTATTGTTTTTTGAATTATCTTAATAAACTCCCAGAAATAGAATTAGGATTTATATTCTTTATATAAAAACCCAAACTTGATTAAAAATGATGGATTATTTAAATTTTTTCTGTTTTTAAACAATATAACAAAGAAGATTAAAGGGATTATGAATGAGACTAATATTGTTAAAGGAACAACAAAATTCAAAGTATAAAAGTTATAAACTTCATCATAGCATTTTAAGTTACTGTTTTCGTTAGTATAGTATTAGCTCCCTATTTTTCTGCAAGATCCTAGTAAAACCAGCTAATAAAGAAAATTAGGTTGGGTATAGAGTATAATTAAAAGTAGTGCTGGTACTATGCTATGCTTTGGAAACCTAATCTTAGAATTACTACTACATATTTTTATAACTAAAGCAATTATTATGTATCCAACTAAAAATACTATAGGAATAATAAACGAAAAAAATAATCTTAAATATGAGATAGGAATTTTAGAATTTAACTAAAGGAGTCCGCAATCAAAGTCATATGATGTTTCTGACACAGGCATTGCTGATAACAACTAAAATTAAATCAAATCTAATATTTTAGTAAAATTTTATTGATGTTAATGATTCTTCTCATATATTGTATTTTTCCTTAAAAATATCCAAATAAATGCCAAAATAGATAGAAAAAATTGTATTTTTTATTTATTCTAAATTTATCAATAATAATAATTTTTTAAAAGGAAATAAATTTTATTAATTTTTAAGATTTTTTATTAAATTAATATGATCTAAATTAAAATTAAAAACATAAAATTAAAAAAAATATTGAAATATTTCAATCTGTACCAGTTTTTAAATTATTAAAATATTTTTGAAATAGTTCTGCTCATACAATAATAATGAGAAATATCGATTTTATTTATTCCAAATTTTATCAAAAAATATTAGTTTTAATAGAAAATAAAGGTCTAATTTAGTTTAATTTTTATTAAATTAAAAAATTATTTAAAATATATTTTAAAGCATAAAAAGCATATGAAATATCATTCTATATATACCAAAATAGATTGCGATGTTTAAAATTGAAGGGAAACAAAAAAATTAAATTAAGAATTATGATTTTAATAAAAATAAAACAATTTACTATTCGGAAAATTGATTTAAAGCTGTGAAATAGCAAATATACTCTAAATATAAGTTCCAATAATCTTAAGTATAACATCTATTCCTGAATGAGATTAATCTTTAAAAGCTTTTTTTCTTTTAGATAATTTAATAACTATTAAACAAAGAATGAACTTTCTAATTTAATTTATATAAGATCTAATTGATATTGCAACTGATAAAATAATTCCTAAATATATCAAGATTAACTTAAATATATTGTAGACCGCAACTTAGCAAAGAGCGCATTAATATGATCCAGTCTTAATATATTTTTATCCCCACTTTTCACCATAATACTTATTAATTGATAAAATAATTTATTTTAATTTTTTTATAATTAATACTTACATCACAGGATTCACAAAGAGCTCCAACATATCCCCTTTTGCATATATCATTCCCTGAAAATGAATGATTACGAGCAATGCAATTTTGTATTTTGTTCTAACAAAGAATTATATCATCATCTTGTTAATTTAATCTCCAATACCCATCTTAAATTCTTATATCTTTTTCATATTTTATACAATTTCCTCCTATAGGGCACTTTAGGCAAGCTACTGAGTTGAAAGAATAAGAACCATCTTTGCAAGGTATACATTATGGAATTCCATTGTTACCAATCTATGGAGTATATCCTATCTAGCAGTCGGAAATTTAAATAGTAACATTGAAGTAATAATCATCTTTGATTTAGTTATTTGTTTGATTTATAGTCTTTATTAAATTAGTTTTTATTATTAAATTTATTTAAGCATATTTTTTTGCAGTAATTGTTATATTACTGAAAATAAATTGCTATGATATATCATCATATTAAGATTCCAAACTTCCTATGATATTGTACGAACTATTAGAAAAAATCTAAACAATAGTAAGAGGATTTTCCAGACATTCAATATAACTTGGACTATTTTTATCATAAAAAATTAATTAGCCTTCATCATCTTTCAATAAAAATTTAAGTTCATGAATATTAAATCCACTCTAAACATTGTTAATTATTAGCAAATCTTTAAAAGCTTTAATATCTGCATTCTTATCAATCATCGAATTATTATATTCGATGTAGCTAGGTGCAAAAAAAATATTATTACCATAACACTTTGCATAGTTATTTCGAATAGTATTATTTCTATATAAAATAGAAGTATTTGAAAAAGATATTCCACCTCCTATTTATGCATAATTTTACTCTATTTAAGAATTTTCTATCAAAATATTTTAATCATTTTCAGCCATTTCTATATAAATACATCCTCCTTTACCAATATTTGATATATTCTACTAGCATTTTATATTTCTAAGTGTCAAAACCTTTTTTAAAATAATTTTTTTAAATTTTTATTTTATAAATAAATTTACTTTATCTGCCTATTAATTTTATATAAAGAATGCTCCACCATTATAATAAGCTTGCAATTATTCAAAAATACAGTCTTAAATTAAAGTATTTTAATTATCAGTCATAAAGATAGCTCCACCCATAGAGCCCTATATAATTATTATAAAAAAATAAATTCAAAATAATAAATATCCTAGGCAGTTTCTCATATATTAACACCTATAAAAAAAAAATATTTATCAAAAATTGGAAGGTTAATCTGCAAAAAATAGTCTAAGATATTATGAGAAGAGGGGAATTTGCTAATATATGAGGGTTTATAGTAATTAAACAGATGAGATGTGTGAAAATCTTTACTTGAAGATTTTAGAAAGTTGATTTGATTATTGTAAGGGAACTATTTTAAGAATTGATAAATCCTCCATAGCACGTTTTACATTTAAAGAAGGAAACATTATATTAATTTAAAAATACATTTGATGAGGTAATTTATATAAAATAAGAATTTAAAAATATTTTTGATTCCATTTCTTATTAGAGTTATCTTCTGTAAGGGATAGCAAATGTCATATTCTTAATGGTTATATCAGAAGATTATAGGACACTATTATTTAAAAAAATTAAACCTTAATTAGCAAATAAAGAATTGCTTATTTAGCATTTTTTCAAATTAATAATAGAATTTTATTCGCCATATATTAACAGAGGTGATTGTGTTATTTAGTTTATTGTAATAATTTAACTTAAGAATATATTTTATAATTCAGCATAAGAATTCAAGAAGGAAAAAATAGAAACAAATTGTAAAAATTGTTATTAAACAAAGTCATTAATATAATCATCTGAGTTATTTTCAACAATTGTAATATTGTTGCATAATAGTTAGGCATTATAGAAGTTAAAAATTAAATTATTTAAATTGCCATAGATATTTTTAAAAGTTAATTGTTAAAATTTAAACGTATTTGTATATGACTCGGTAGACCTATTTAAAAAAAATTATATTAAAAGACTGTTAAGTTTTTAGTTTTTAATGAATGAAAATTACTCTATATAGAAAGAAACAATTGTATAATTCAGTGAAAATATATTTTCAAAGGTGCTGTTGAAAATTTCAAAATAAATTTTTCCTTATTACAGGTTAATATAGAATATTGATCCTTAAAAATTAGTAGCAGAATTCGAAAAGGTAGAGTTAATAATTTAAAAGTTAATTTAATTGTGAATTAAATTTTAAAGATACCCAAAACCACCTTAATAAGATTGCGTTTCATTAAATTAAGAATTTTAAATATTTAATTATGTTCCAACAAAATAAAAGCAACTTCCTATTATTTGAGTTTAAGAACTTAAATTATAAAAAGCATTATTTTAATTTAATGTATCATTTTCAATATAATAGAATCCTTTAAAAATGCTGCTACTTATATTGAGAGAATTAGCATTAATTACTAATCCATTATTCATAGAATTTGAAAATATTCCTTATAAATTAGCTTGATAAATATTAACAAATCCTCTTAAATTGAGTACGTACAAAACAGGGGTTGATACAGATGAATATGGTAATCCAAATAAAGAACAGTTAGAGGCCTTTAAATTATTTATCTAGACAGTTTAGCCAATATTTAGATTTATATAAATTGGTTCACTAAATACTTGCATTCCTGATTAAAAAATTGAAATATTTTCCAATATAATATTTTCAATTAATACTTATGATGCTACTTAAGAACTAATTATGCAAAGAGCAAAGCTATCATTTAAAATCTTTTGACCAACAATAAAATTCTAAATATTTACTAAAGAAGCATCTTCAACCATTAAACAGCTAGATGAAGGAATTTGTAAATTTTAGTAATTATTAGTAAAAGAGCAATTAAAATTATTTATGTCCAATAATTCTGTTTATCTAAATAATCCAAGACCAAAGTTGTGGTTATTAATTAAAGATATATTTTAGATGCTAATATTTAAAAATTTTTAAATTTAAAACATATTTATATCAAATAAATATTAATCGCTTATATCATTTGGCAAAGAATTGTTGCTAACTATTATATTTTAGATATCAAGTGTGGCTATAGGTACTAATATGTCATCGTATAGAGCCTGCATAAAGAAATTGGATTGAATCTAATTCAAGATATTATCTGAAATAAAAACATTATAAATTTCCATCTAAATTTCTTAAGTTTAAATGTAAGATTAAATATTTATTATATTTATATTGTAAAATATGTTGTTTGAAACTCTCATGTTTTTAATTGAAATACTACTTGACTAAAATAAGTATAAAGGAGTTTGCTAATCTAAGCTAATAATATTTGTCGAATTATTGTTAATAATATTGATATCTTCCAAAATTAAATTTGTGAAGCTTTCAGAGACAAATAAAGAAAACTAATCTAAAATAGAATCTTAAATAGTTAAATTGCTAAATTTTATGTAATTCTTTTATAATATAAAAATAATTATAAGCAATAAATAGTATTTTCTCAATTAAATAAATTTATTTTTTAAAATTAATTTAAATTACTTGCTCTTAGTTGAACGCTGTAAACATAGAGGAATTATTTGATAAATATAGACCTTATAAATTCAAATTTTTAAACTCTACATTAGACTTTTGAATTTTAAAGTTGAAGCAAAATATATAATCTTACTCACTTCCTCCAGCTATAATGACATTGTCGATTACAGATATCGATTATATGTTTATGAGATTTAAAGAACATGATTTACCTTATTTTTGGTATTAATTTGAAAATTGAAAAATAATATTTTTAAATATAATTGACTGGAATAGACTTAAGCTAAAATCTCCACTTATATTAACTACTGCTAGGCTATTATTTTCAAATACTTGAACAGGTTCAATGATTAATATAATCTTTTCTTTTATTGGAAAATCAATCTGATTTTAATCAATCTACATTTCATTAGAGTTATTGATAAAGTAATGAATCTGAACAGTTTATATTGTCTTTACAAACTAAAACAATTGATTAGCCTTTATTAAATAACAATTTAAGAAAAATTATCAATAAATAAAATCATTTAATAATTAATTAATTACCTATAAAAAACCTAAGATAAAATTTTGATAAGTTGTAAATTAATAATTTAAGTCTCCTAATCCAAAACTATCTACAAAACCTTAATTTTACTATGAAGAATCAAAATAAACCTATAGCTCACAAACTGCACACTAATTGTTTTGTAAACAGCCAAATGCATCAAATTAAATATTTTGCTGATCAGTATTTATAAATAAATTATTATAATTAGTAAATTAAAGTCCTAATACGTTATATTTGCTTTAAAATACTAAAAATCTATTCAATTCTATTGTAGAGGGATCAAGAGAGTAACCTTCTATTATATTTGTATATTTAAAGCTAACAAATAAAAGATTTAAATCTTCAACTTTAAATAGTATTGAAGCCATATCTGAGCTAATTTACAATTAAAATATATTTTAGCTGCTTATTTTATAAGAAATTATAAACCCTTCATCACAATAAAAGATGGCTATACCCAAATTTATAAATGCTGTTGCAATACTACTAGATAAACAATTTACTATTTGTATTTTTAAAAATATTATTCATTTTTATTTTTAGATTTTTGATGATTGATTTAAAATAAAATTGTTTAAAAATTATTTATTACTATTTTTAAATGATTTCAATTAGAGGCTATTAAGATCATATTCTATAATTTAGTTAGATGAGAAAGCTACAGCAATTTATTCTTATGTAAATACTGAAAATCCTGGACTTAATAATATATTTTTTGATGAGTCAAACACTTCTTTTTAAAAAGATATATTATTAGAATCTAGTTTAACTCTAGATAGTTTTTTTGTTAAACCATTTACAATATAAAAATATGTTTGATTAGTCTAAGGATTATAAATAACTTAATAAAATTCAGGTTAGTTATTCCAATTAAATTGAGAACCTAAAGAGACATTAAAATAGCTAATCTGATAACAAAAACAAAATATTAAAATAAGAATTTATAATTAAATTTTGTTTTACTTATTTAGAATTTGCATCAAAAACTAACAATTAAGTTGAATTAATTTTAATGCAAAATTAAATTTTTTCTAAGTTAACAACTTCTTAAAAACTAAAAGAGATCTATGGAATTTAAGTGTAAATATCAAAGTTAAAAAAATCTATTTTATTACCAAATTTATCTGCAATTTAAACTTAATTTACATTATTAATTTAGTTAAATATTATGACTTAACTTTCTTCACCATCAAAATTAACTAGTTTGCTAGCTATATAGCTTGATTACTGTTAACCTAGTTTGATTAAAATAAAAAAAAAATATCAAAATTTATTTATTTGAAAACTAATATTTTTATTTTACTAAAAAACTATTAGCTCCTTTGAATAGTTTAATTATCTCCAATATAGTATTTAGCATAATTTAATTCATTTATAATGTAAATATATTATGATTAAGGGTTATTAGCTAATAAATTCCAGTTACTCTAATTAAAATAATAAGAAATAACAAATGCACTGGTGTTATTATTATATATTTTTGGGAATTTTAATACAAAATTGTTTCCATTAGTATCAAAAGTTGTCACTCTAAGTAAATCGTTATTATAGCTAATTAATAGCCCAGAGAAGAATTTTTCTTTTTACTGTATTTGATTGCTCATTCCATATTAGTTATAAAGTTAATCAATAGCTATTATTTTATTGATAATACATTTTTAAAATGATAAAAAGATGATAAATTTACAAAATGAACTTAACAATTTAAATTATTATTATTGATAGTTAGTTAAATCAAACAAGTAAACAGTTTCTGACACCAAATAGATGAAGGCATAATCATAACCAAAATATTTCTTAATTCCTATCAAATTTCTGAGTGAAGTCACTTGATTTACATTTGTCTACACTTTTTATTCAAACATTTTATAAATTTCAAACTTGTCAAATGCATTAAATATTAATTAATACTCTATATCGATCCATATGATACATTTTTAATAGGTTCCCAGAATTACAATGATATTTAATCAGATTAAACTGGGTACGTAACAAATGAAACTAGCTCAATATTACTCAGTAGCATATATGTACTCATAAATTATATAGAAGTATCTACAATTTTTTTTATTAAATTTAAATATCAAATTAAAATATATCTTTATTTCTTTTTGGTTCTTATTTCAAATAAAAAATGCATAATTAATAAAATATTTACTTAGTAAAAGTTTAGATATTTATAAGTCTGATAAAATATCTTGTGCTATAATTGATTATTTAGTTGCAATTACAGAAATAGTTGTGTTTTTTAGTATTAAAGCATCATAAATTTGTGAATTAATCTATATCATTTTTTCAATTTTTAAAGAATAAACGCTTATCGTGTAATAAAAGGTAGAACTAAATCCTATAAGCTTTTTTGTTACGTCACAAAATGATAATTAAACTAGTTTAACTGGTACTTTATATTAAAAAAATATTTTAGTTTACTTAAAATGAAAAATATTAATTTTATTTATTTTAATAATGAAAGTAGAAGTTTAAATTACGTTATTAAGAGTTTAAAACAGACTAAGAAGGTTTTTATATGACATAAATAAATGAGCTAGGTTAGTTTTTAATTAAATCTTGCTAAGTAGTCATTAAAATTATAATGTTTGTATCAGGTATAGGAAAGAATACCTTTATTTATTATTGAGACCCTTATCTCAGCCCTTTTTATACAAAATATTGAAAAGTTAATAATAATTTTAAAGTTGGTTTTACAAGCTATTTCTTCTAAAGATGAGCAGATATTAAATTAACTCAAAGCAATATTTAAGCAGCAAATGATAACAAAAATATAAAAATAAATTAAATTCATTGAGGCTGAGCTATTTTATCTATTTTTTGTTAAAAAATTTCCTAAAAATTGATCTAACAAATGATATAAACAACAAACCTAAAAACAAAATATTAAAGCAATACTTTTTTATATATTAAATTTAATTAAATGAATTAGTTTTCATGTAAAGCAATAAAATCTTCTCTTTTTTTAAAAATTTGTTGTAAAATTGTAAATTGTATGTCCAACTCATAAAAATATCAAATCTACTTTGATTGAAAAAAATAATTAGATTTTAATAAAAAATTGAAAACAAAAATGTGCCTAATTATTATTAAAATTTAAAATAAAATAAAAAAATATTTAAAAAAATATTTTTAAATAATTAATTAAAAGGTTGATTGATATTTAAAAAAAAAAAAAATCATTAAATAATATTTTATTTTCTTAAATAACTAATTTAAAAGACGAATTAAATGGTTTTTATATTCATTTTTAAATCAAAATCAACTGAAAGCTAAATTTTTATTCTCTTATTTGATCATTTAACTATTATCTACCATTATTTTAGAATTTATTAAGAATTTTATAACCAACAAAAATATTTGAATAAAAAAATATTTTAAATTTTATAGTAATATTGTATTAGAACAAATCTTTTATAAAAATTTTAATTGAAAGCATATCTAAAATCATTATTTTAAAAAATTTGGTGTTATGTGAATAAATGAGAAAGTTAAAGCTTTATTCTAAATCCCAAAGTATAAAATTTATATTTAATGTGTAATATGTCTTGTTACCACAAAATGTAATCTAAGACATCATTGGTCCGCTAATCAAAAAAACATAAGAGAAATCAAATTAGTTTACTAATGAATAATTAAAAGCTGTAAAATTTAATTAAGTTAAAAAAATTATAAACAAAACCATAAGAAAAATAATATTCACAAATAAATTATTCTTATTTAAAGCTAATAAATAAATCCTATCTAAGTAAACTTCAAGAAAGAAAGATAAAAAATGGGGTGTGGTTAAAGCTAATTAAATAATACTTGCTAACCTAGAGATTTAAAGGATAATGATATTGGAAATAATTACAAATTTAGAAGATAGCTGACGAACAGATTAAAAATGTAGAATAAAATGTTTGTGTAGAAAAATAATGGTAAAATTTGGGAAGACTACATAATTCATAATCAAATTGGCTAAGGGCATTTTGGAGTAGTCAAAAAGGTGGTTCATAAAATAACAAATGAAGAACGGGCAGTTAAAATAATTTAAAAGAGTCAAGAAAAAGCTTAAAAGTATTCATTAAATGAGATAGAACTTCTTAGATCACTAGATCACCCACACATCTTAAAAATTTATGAGTTTTATGAAGACAAAAACAATTTTTATGTTGTCTTGGAGCTTCTAAAAGGTGGTGAACTATTTGATAAAATATCAGAAGGTAACATGTTGAAAGAAAAATAAGCACAAGAAATTATGAGATAAATACTGAGCGCTATCATTTATGCTCATAGTCAAAATGTAATGCATAGAGATCTCAAACCTGAAAATATCCTATTAGAAGTTGATTCTTCTGATAATTTCAATATTAAAGTAAAATAAAAAAGGATTTTTTCAATTCTAGCAGTATTTTTTTTTATTTTACTGCAAATATTTTTTCTAAGTATCAAAATTTTTCTAAGAACTCTAATTTACACATTAAAAAAAATAAGCTTACTTGAAATGTCTTTGAAATAAATAGTATAATCTATTTTAATAAAATAATAATTAAATTTGACTTTTGAACAGTTGACCCAATATATTGTCAATAACGAATTTCTAATTTTGCAAATATATTTAGTATGAATTTTATAAAAATGTAAAATTAACAATGAATAAAGCAGAAATATTGATTAAATTTTTATTGTTTTTTCATATAGTTTTCACTCGAATTACTAATAATCTTAAGCGCTCTCGAAATACAATTTTATAAATATTTTACCAATAAAAAAAAAAGAGTCCATCAAAATTGATTTCTAACTAAATTAAATACTTTGAATAGACTTCTTCGATTTTATTCTAAAGAGGTTTTTTTATTTATTAATTAGGTTATAGATTGGGGAGGAGCAATGAGATTCGAGTAAGATGAATTATATTATGACTTCTTTGGAACAAAGCTATACATGTCTCCTGAACAATATTAGCAAAAATACAATTACAAGTGTGATCTTTGGAGCATTGGAGTTATATTGTTTATTTTAATTAGTGGGGAATCTCCCTTTGGAGATTCTCCTTAGACAATATAAAAAAATATATTAGCTATGAAGTATAAATTTAACTAGGAGTCTTGGCATAGTGTAAGCTAAGAATGCATGGATTTGATTAGAAAATTATTGTGTTCATAAGATAAGAGATTGACTGCGTAATAAGCATTAAATCATCCTTGGTTTAAGTTGAGTTTTTAGGAGGAAGAAGATCCTAAAAAAAAGTATCTTGCTCAATTAGAAATGACTAGATGTTCAAGCGTGGAGTCTAGTAAGCATGAATGCAAGAAAAATTTAATGAAATTAAGATAATTCAATTGCATGCAAAAATTCTAAGCTGCAGTGCTTAATTTTATAGCCTTCAAAATGATTAGTAAAAAAGAGTATAACTATTTAAGAGAATAATTTAAATAGCTTGATTTAAATGGTGATGGAATTCTAACGAAAGAGGAGTTGAAGACAGCTTACAAATAAATTTATTCGAAAAAAGAATTGAGCTAAATTAACTTAGAAGAGATATTCGATTAAATTGATCTTGACAATAATGGAGTCATAAATTTTACAGAATTTATTTCAGCCACCATGGACAAATAGAACTCTCAATAAAAAGAAAAGTTATTGCAAGCTTTTAATTATTTTGACTAAGATAAAAATGGCTACATTACTTAAGATGAATTAGCGAACATAATAGGAAATTCTTAAGAAAATAGCATTCTGAATAATACTTAAGAAGACCCCATATTTTCTAGTTTATGGTAGCTCATATTAGAGCAGTCAGATAAAAACTAAGATGGAAAAATAGAATTCGAAGAATTTGAATATATGATGAATTTATATGCGGAATCTTCTGATTAATAAAAACAAGACATTATTTTATAACAAAAATGAAGGATTAATAAAAATTTTTATAGTTTATTTATATTATAACAAAAATTTTAATTTTTATATAAAATTATATATTGTAAATAGTTTATTTTTATAAAATCTAATTCAAAAATAATTTAAAAATTTTACATTTATTTATAATTCTCCTCAAATAAATGCTTTCAAATGCAAAATAATTTATTTTATCTTCATTAAAAATAAAGAGTATTTATAAAAAAATAATTTTCTCATTATTAATTTTAATTAAGAAAAAATTTCATGCAAATAATTTTAATTTTTGAAGAATTTCTTCATATAACTATAAATAAAAAATGTTTATTCAAAATTTTACTAAAATAAGCAAGCTTAGTATTAAAATAGCAAAATAAATGACACTTTTTTTTCATTACATAGTTTGTTAAATAAAATAGCTATTTTAATTTAAAATAATTTTCTTAATATTTTTAAATTCAAAAAAAATTTTATGTAAATAATTTTAATTTTTTCTTCTTAATATTAAAAATAAATAAATATTTCTCAATAAATATATGCTAATCTTTAAAATAGCTAAAGAAATGGTTTTTTTTTCTCAATTTATTAAAACTAAATAAAATAAACATAACTTTAAAAAAATTTACTAAATATTTATTTTTAAGAAAAAGTTATATCTTAATAATTTTAATTTTTCTTTTAAAAATAATTTATTTACTCTAATTTTATTATTAATAAAATCTATATTAAGATTAGCTAAACAAAAATAGCAAAATTTTAAAAATTTTATTCAAGTAAATTAGTTATAATTTTAAGTCCGAACCTAAATTATTTAAAACTCTTAGATTAGAAGCTTTTATTTAATATGTAATGCTAATTTAGAAAAGATTTTATTAGCATAATTTGCATCTTACTTTTAATAAAATTTATTTAACTTTATTTTGTTTAATACGTTTTAATCAGTAGGAAACCTCAATAGATATATTGCTAATAATTTTGAATACTTTCAAGAAAACAAGTTAAATAATAAAAATAGTATATTGTTTGACTTTATTGTTGAATGTTATTAATTATATTGAATAAATCAATTAGATAAAAGCAACTATTGATTTCTAATTATTTATGATTAATTGTGAAGAATATTTACTAAAAAAAAATCTAATTATTTAATTAAAAAATATTGATTCAAATAATCTTTAATCCAAGCTTTATCTATTATCTATCTATCTATAATTAGTGATTAAATAAGAGATAGATACTGCTAAAATGGGATGCGGAAATTCTTAAGTTAGAGATATCGAAAGGAAATAAATAAGTGATGAAAAAACAGCTTAAACTTAAGCGAATTCTCAAAAAGGAAATAAAAAAAATTCGCCTATCCCTAAAGAGGAATAATAAATTTTAATTTAGAAAGAAATGTATATCAAAGAAATAAACTCGAAAGACATTAGGGAAGACTACTTTTTTGAAAGACATTTAGCATAGGGAGAATTTGGTGACATAAGAATTGTGAAGCATAAAAAAACTGGACAGTCAAGGGCATTAAAGATAGTTGCTAAAAATAAGTTAGGGGTGAAAGAAAAATAAGTTTTAAATGAAATAAAAATTTTAAGCAAATTAGATCATCCTAACATTATCAAGCTGTATGAATATTACTAAGATAGATATGCTTATTATTTAATATTTGAACTTTTGCTTGGAGGTTAGCTCATAGAATATATATAGGAAACAAGCTATTTGCCAGAAACTCAATCAGCATCAATAGTCTAACAATTGCTATCTGCGATAAACTATTGTCATTAGTAGAAGATAACTCACTTAAATATCACTCCTTAAAACATTCTATTAAACATAGATGAAGAGACCAACTAAGTATCAATTAAAGTAATACATTTATTGATTTGTTAAAATATTTAATTTATATAAAATTAAATGACAAAATTATTTATTTTAAGCAATATGTTATAATCGTATAAGACTTAATAAAAAAATAGCCCATTCAAGCTTTAAAAATATAGTGAGCGTTAATTTAAAGTAATAAAAAAATACAAAGATAACTTCAAAAGTTAATTACTTTAAAAGCAATTTATTGTATTTTTCTTTTAACAAATAGATTTTTACAATAAATTTATTTTAGCTTGGATTTCTTCATTTTTATTTGAAATATCTTTGTAGATTTTTACAAATTTTTTATATTTATTTTTCTTAAATTACTTTTTTTAGTAAATTTTAATAAAAAAAATTATATTTTATTTAAGAAAATATTTATTTTTTATGCAATAAAATATAGATAATAAATTGGTTTTTTTCTAGGAGCTTTGAGGAAAATGATACATTTTCTGAACAAATAAATAATATAACTTACAAAAGTCCTGAAGAAATAAATAAAAGTTATAACTATTTAGCAGATGTTTGGAGCATTGGTGTGATTTGGTTTTTAATCTTGATGGGTGTGCCTCCATTTTATGGGATTAATAGAAAAAAGACTATAGAAGCTATTTAAAACATTTAAATGAGATATAGTTGTGGATTTTCAATTAAACATGACAGCTAAATTTAAGAAATTTTTAAAAAAATATTTGTTTCATAAGATTAAAGAATGAAATGTTAGGATATACTAGATCATTAGTATTTTAAAGATATTTTTTAGGAATTTGATCAAAATGATGAAAAATATATTTAAAATTTATAAAAATAAAAAGAATTAAGGTAAAAAGACTTGATTCAAATGATGAGTTACCATTCTCATTCTAAATTCTACCAAGCAGTTGTCAATTTTATTGGCTTTTATCTAGTTGGGGATGATGAAATGTAAAAGCTTACTGAAGATTTCTAAAGAATTGATGTTAATAAAGATGGCTAACTTAGTAGAGAAGAAATAAGAAGTGGTTTTGAAGGCTTTTTTATTGAGTAGATAACTGATATAGATTAATTTTTAGATGAATTATTCTAAAAAATTGACTGTAATAAGAACGGATATATCAATTATAATGAATTTATATCTGTTGCTATGGATAAAATTAATTTATAACAAGATACTAAGTTGAAATAAGCATTTTCTTATTTTGATTAAGATTAAAACGGGTTTATTACGAAAGAGGAGCTTTTCTAAAGTCTACAATCTCAGTTCAACGATGATAAGAACATTGAAAAAATGTGGTAAACAATTTTAGAAAAAGGTGATAAAAACAAAGATGGTAAACTTTCTTACTAAGAATTTATAGACATGTTAAAATAGTTATCTTGAATTCATTTAATTCTTTAAAAAATAAAAATATTTAAAAAAAAGATATTATTATTTAACTTAAGTTAATTGGATTGATTATCTCTTTATATTAAAAATATCATAAATCTAATATAATTAATTATTAGTAATTTTAGATTTAAATCAAATTAAAATATATCAGCAAACAACCTCATTTATTAATTTTTAGTGTAAATCTTTGTAGTTTTAAATTAAAGCATTTAAAAATTTAATTAATTATTCAATGCGTTTTCATGATATTTTTTACTAAATATTTTTTTTTATGAATTATGTGGATAAAAATATATTGAAAAAAGAAAAAATTTGCAATATTATTTTAATAAATTCAGTAAATTTTGATATTAAAAATAACACAAATGTGAATAATTTCATATTAACTAATAAATCAAATTAAAATAGCTTCATTTATTAATTGTTCGTGCATATTATTTTAGTTTCAAATAAAAAATATTAAAAATTTAATTCATTAAAATTTTATCATAGTTTTTTACTAAAAATTTTTATTTTCATGAATTATGTGAATAAAAATATATTCAAATAAGAAAAATTGACAATATTATATTATTAAATTTAATTAGATTCATTAACTTTTGATATTAAAAAATAATATAAAATCTAATAATTTCAAATTAACTGTAATAAATCAAATTTAAATATTTTAGTAAACTTCAATTTTTAATTAATTATTATAATTATAAAATTTAATAATTCCAAATTAAAAATATTAAAAATTAAATTCAAATGAAATTACTAAATAAATATTTTTTATTTTTTTATTATACCCAGTGTTGATATTACAATTTAATTTTTTTCTAAAGAAAAAGAATACATTACGAAAAAATAAAAAATTGATTTTAGTTAAAGTTAAATGTATTTAGATGCTTTCTACATTATAAATAACATAAATCTAACATAATTTGTTAGCAAAATAAAATTAACTAAAATAAATCTAATAAAAATATTTTAGCAAACTTTATTAATTAATTATTAGTATAAACTTTAATGATTTAAAATCAAAAAACTTAATTATTAAATTCAATATTTTTTTGATAATTTATTGATAAATATTTTTTGTTTTTTTATTTTGTTCTTTGTTGATTATTTAATTTGGCTTTTTCTTACTCTTTTATCGTTTTTTTTATTTTATTTTTTATATTATTCATCGATTTTCATCCCATGACAATGGTTGGACTCCTATATTCATTTTTCTGAATAATATTCTAAGAAGTTTTTCTTTTTCTTCTAAATCTAATTCGGATACATCTACCTTATCTTAATAGAATTTGGAGTTATTTTATTGTTTTGTATCGTCAACTTATTAATTAGATTTTATTGATAATTCAGGTAACTTTAGAGAACTACTATTAGAATAAGATCTTTTGTTAATTTTATACTTTTAACTTATCTATTCCTTAACTTTTTGTAAAGCTTCTAAGAAGAATTATTCAATGTCAGAGCGCTAATCAACAATTATTTCTGCTATTGCTTTTACTCTTTTTAACTCTTCAACTTTGATTTTTAACTCGTTTTTTATGACTAAATATATTAAAAATTAATTTTTATAATATATAAAAATAAATTCAATTACAAGCTATTTCCTTCTACAATTCTTCTTTCTTTTACTTATCTTAAAGCTTCATGAATTCTAAATTTTTTGTTTATTTAGTAACATCCTTTTTTAATAACATAATAAAAAATATAAATAAAAGTTCTTCTAAAAAATGATTTAATTACATCTGAAATTTGTTATTTTAATGTTTCTACTTCTTCTTTCAGAGTTTTAATCTTATTTTCTTATCTTTAATTAACAATTTAGTATTCGAGTATACCTTCTTTGTTTACTTGAAGGTTTAGCTTAAAATTTTTGTTTTATTTCAATACTGCATCTCTTTCTCTTCTCATTTCTTAAACTTCTCTTTACTTTATAATCAACTATTGTCTCAGCTATTAATTATTTTAAATCTTTAATTCTTCTTTATCTCTAGCATCTATTTAGATTATAAATAAACTTTATAAGTAAATCTAAATACAACTTAAAAATTAATCTTCTACCTTTTTCTGCAGCTTTTGGAGCACTCTTTTTATTATCATCTATTTTTGCTTAAGAAATGTTATCCATTTAAATTAATTTTTATGACTATTCTTTTTCTTATCTCTAAAGTTCATCATGATGAGCCAATTCACAATCTCTTTCCTCTCTACGAAGTTGATCAATTCTATCTTAGTAATATTTTTCTTTCTCCTAATTAATAAAACAATAAGCTAAATTCTAAAATATTGATATATTCAATTACATGATAAGGTCTAAGAGGTGTTAATTCAGTATTTAACTCATCTAATTTTTATCTCAATTCTCTAAGTTCTTATTGTTTTTCTTCATCAAATTTCACTTAATCTATCTTTTTAATTTCTTCTTTTTTCATAAGCCTCTCTTCAAAAATATTCTTTTCTTTTTCATACTAACTTTATAAAAACTACTACTGCTAAAGTTTATCATCCCTATCGAATTCTAGTTTTTAATTCAATTTTTTCTATTTATATTTTATAAAATTTTATATTCATCAATTTATATCTAACTAAAGTCATTCCATATTTTCAAAATCTTCTTTGACTAATTTGCAGTTATAAAAAGTACAAAATTGTCTTTCCATATTTTAAAAATATCTAGAATGCCTATTCTAATAATCAAAATATATTACGTTTTCTTCATTATTAATTCTTATTGTTTCATTCAATTCATATATGAGCTAAACCCTTAATTTTTTTTGCAACAAAATTGAATTAATTTTATATTATTTTGAATTCAACTAAATAAACTATTCATCATCTTTATTGATTCAGAACACTCACATTCTTTTTAAAATGAAATAAAAAAATGAATATTACTTCGACGCAATATCTTCTTTTATCTGAATAATTGTTTCCTCCCATTTACCTTTATCTCTAATTGTATAATTTATAAATTAATAACAATATTAATAACGTCATTTCAATAAATATCCAGATTTGATAATTTTCTAGATGGCTGCTTTATAAATAATATAATTCAAATATTACTAAGCATTCAAAGCTTTTTCTTATGCCTCTGTTAATTTATTAGGATTCTCTTCATTTTTATCTCCTTTCTTTTTTGGTTTAGACATCTCTCAATTATAAATAGTTGGCTTTGATTATTTTTTATAATATTGCTATTGTTTGTTTCTTAGCTAAAGAAAAAGTAACTAATTGAAATTGAAAAACTATGATATAAAAAATTATAATAAATATCAAAAAATATTAAAGACATGAAATGGAAAAGCTTACAAAATAATTGCTAATATACAATTTAAATAATATTTTAAAAACTGAAAAAATGTTCAGTAATTTACAAACTATTGAATAAGGAATTAATTCTAAAATTCTTAACAAATATTATTTAAAAGATTTAATTATCTTTATTTCAACAATCATTTTTATCATCAATCACAAATTTGTTTTAGAAATTTAATTTATTGTCAAAAATTGCTCATTTAAACTTTTATATTTTTTAAATAAAAAAAAATGAAGGAAATTTAATAAATAAAATTGAAGTAAAATTTGATTTATTTTATTACACAATTAATATTTTATTTAAAATATTTAATTTTTAAAATATATATGTAAATATAAAAGACCTAACATTTTATAATTTTAAAAATCTACTTAATTGAATAGATAAGAATATAAAAACATGAAATTTTTAATTTATATTTTGAATAGAAATGTTATTTTGTTGCTTTTTAATTTAATATAAATCTTCTATTAAAATATCTGAAGCGAATTCAAATAATATTCAGTAAAATATTTGCTCCTTTGAGGAAAAGAAGAATAAAACTTTAAAGATAAAAAGGAAACCATATTGTGCTCAAAAATGTATGTTTTGATAAAAATACTCAAGAAGTTTCAGCATACTTTTTCATCATTAGCTTAAATTCATCAAAGCTAATTTATTCATCGCCATTAGTGTCAAATTGAGAATAGATTTATTTGATTTAACTTTCTTTATCACTTTATTTGAATTTGCTGTCAAATATATCCATAAGTTCATCTTTAGTTAGATAGTTGTTTCCATCAGAATCGAAAACTTCAAAAGCTTTTTGCAATTTAGAATCTATCATACTATTTTCATGTTAAATGCAGGCTGTTATGAACTCTGAATAATTTATTTTTCCATTACCATCTAAATCGACATTTGTAAATATCTTATCAATGTCATAGTCTCCATGGAAAAACTCTTAGAATTATTTAAATCCACTCTCTATTTCGTCTTTAGTAAGCTATCCATCATTATTTAAGTCCATCTTTTCAAAAATAGATTTGAATTGCAGAAGATCTTCTTTTGAAGTAAGTTATGATGATATGTAGGTTAGAATTGCTTAATGAAAGCGGTTCTTTGTTGTAAATTTCTTTAATTTATTCAATTAAAGTTTATTCTATTCTACTTTACTATCCTTCAAGCTTTCCTTGAATAAAGCAATATGTTTCTGTACCCATGGATGCATTTACACTTATGCTGCACTTAATCTTTTTTCTTCAGGACATATCATCTATTTAATAAGATCTTTACATTCAACGCTAATGACTTTCCATACATCTTAATCCATACTGAATTTACAATCCATAATGTTTTACACGATTTCATTTTCTTTACCAAAAAATGGAGGCTCTCCTGTCAGCATAATATACAAAATAATACCACATGTCCAAATATCTGACTTCTCTGTATAACTTTTTCTTAAAACTTCAGGAGCTATATTTTATTTAATACAAATAAAGTCTTATTTTAATTGCCATTTTGCAATAAATTATATTTTATATGTTTAAATTTTAAAATTTAAACAATTTTTTGACATTTTTTCATAAAAAATTCAAAAGAAATAGAGAAAAGAATCATTTTATAATCAACATTTTTAAAAACTTTTCATATAAATGCAAATTAAATTGATTGTTTTGATTATAATTTTTTATTACAGCTAAAATAAAAAGATAATTTAAATATATCCATTGATTTACCTATGTAATAGGGTGTGCCTACTATCTTTGTTTGCTTTTTTTCATCAAATATGGTAGCAGTTCCCCAATCAATAACCTATTATTTTTTTAATGTTAAAGTTTGTTTAGAAAAAACGGTTTTTTTAAATTAAAGAAGAAATATTTATTTAATAGCTATAAAAGCATATATTTATTTATATACTTTGATGGAGTACTTAGTAGGATTTTGACTAGTTGAGTCATATTCCAATAGAACATTTTCAGGTTTTAGGTCTCTATGCATAATTTTTTTTTCATGGATATATTAAACTACTGAAATAATTTGATTAAAGATATAAGCAGCATCAATTTCATTAAATGAGTTAATGTCTACTATCTTATCAAACAACTCTCCTCCTTTTACTATTTCAGTGATTATGTAAAAGTTTTTCTTGTCTTGATAGAATTCATACATTTTTATTATTGATGGATGGTCAAGCTACTTTAGGATATCGATTTCCATAGTAAGCTGTAGTTCTTAATCCTTATCTTAAAGGTTTTTAGGTATTATTTTCATTGCTTTTTCATCACCTGTATTTTTTTCAATGACCCTCCTCACTACTCCAACATTTCCTTCACCTAGCTTGTTTTTAATAATATAGTTATCTTTGATCTGCTTTTCATTTTCTTTGATAAAGTAACTATGGTTTATAAACTAATTCTCTTTGCTACTTTATATTTTTTGAGCGTTTTATACTTAATTAGAAGAAGTGCAACCCATTATTTTAATTATCTATCTATAATATTAATAACTTTTGGACTTTATCTAGTAATCTTCTTTTTTATTTAAACTTATAAATTATTATCAAGTAAATTACATCAAATTTATTTAGTTTTGAGAAATTTAAATCAATTCTGTTTATATTTATTTTTTAATACAGCAATACATTTTTTTATTTTATGATATTTCTAATTGTCATTTGTTCATTTGATTGGATTTGTCATGTATATTATTTGAGTAACTGAAAAAATAATTAAAGGCAAAATATAAAAATAAAAAACCATTCCTTTATAAAAAATATACTCTATCCCCTCCTAAATAGTATAAACTAGTCACAATTTATATTAAGTTTGCCATTTAAAATTAAATTTTTTTTGAACTTTAAGTTTGAAAAATGGATGTTAATAATAATTGAGAAAATAAATTATATAAATTTATATTTAAAAACATACATTAAAAAATAATACATTATTTATGATATTATCAAGCAAGATTCATTCTTTATCTTCTTAAAAGTAAAATGGACAGTAATATTCATATTGTTATTATTGTTACTATTCATAGTATTTTAAATAATTTACACATTTGATTAATTTCTTAATATTATCGTTTATCTTAAATAATTATCCAGGTTTTGGTATTATCCAATTTAGCAATTGTATATCAAAGCATTTCCATTAAGACATTTTTTGTTGTATAAAGGAAGTTAATATTAGCCAAATATTATATAAGCAAAATAGCAGATTGAGAAATTAGGTTATTACAAAGAAAATTAAACTAAAATAATTTTAACTTTAATTGAATTAATTCAAAATAATTGTTGAATTTAAAGTTAAAATTGAAATTACTATAGAAATTTTTTCAAACTTATTCAAGAATAATGAAATAAAAGGCTAATATGCTTATAATGCTAATAAATATGATAGTAAAAGTAAAGATATAATCACTCCTGCAATTAATGAATATTATTTTAAAGAGACATTCAATACAACTAATAGAGTTTTTACCACTAATCTAATTAATTCCCAATAGAAATATTTCATTTTATATTCATTGTATAGAAAGCCATAAGTAAACATAACTTTTACATTTCTTAATTTGTTTTTAAACCATATCAGTCTGTTAAATGTATATAGAGGAAATAGTATTTAAAATATTAATAAAATAAAGAAACTTAAAATCTAAATCTTTTATAAATCTTCAGAATTTACACATTATAGATTAAGATCAATTAATGAATATGAATTTCCCTTGTCAAGATTCAGACAGATAAAACTAGATAATGAGTTTTCAAGCAAAATAGAAAAGAATGTTGTTATAAATATATATATGAGAGAGAGATTAGCTGCATAAGCTGATTTTTTCAAATCTATTTTTTTCAAAAGCAGAGCTACACCTAAGATTACAATGATAAAACAGAATAAAGAAACTGGAATCATGAAAGTTAATAGGACATTCAGAAATCCGATACTAAAAGATTGTGATCTAAACTATGACAAAAAGCAGTTCAAAGAAATCAAAGATTATTGTAGAGGATTATAAATAAGAAATTATGTAGAAATAATAGAAGATATGATATCAATACTTTTTAGATTAATAGATATTAAGTAAATAGATGTATGAAAAATAAAAATTTTCATATAAGTTGAAGTAAGACTTTTGTTGTAGAGAGTTCTTCCAATAAAAAAAATACCCATTCTTGATAAATATAAAGCATGAAGCTCATTTTATTATCTTTTAATAGTAGATAATATTATCATTACTAAACTCAAAAAAACTACAATAAATGATAGTATGATCTTAATTGTATTAGACTGAATTGAACTGCATTTTGTGCATTAAAAAATACCTGAAGGAGCATAAGTATCATTCCAATAAGTATTATTTGTATCACAATCTAAACATTATGGTCCAATATGTCCTTCAAAGCATAACTCATTTCGAATTCCTTTTCCTAATTAATTAATTTTTTTAAAAATGATATTAAAATAAGAATTTAATTAAAGATTTAATATATACCTCCTTAGCAACTAGAGGGATTTATAGAGCAATGCTGAATATCAGAAGAGTCTATAGAATATTTAGATCTCCAATAAGACGATCTTAATTTTGAATAATTAGCATAACATTCTTCAAAATATTCAGATTGGCAAGTTTAGCATTGGTTTTAATACCCAGATTTCATATATTCACAGTATCTACAAGAAAATCTATTTTTATCATAGCTTGTTAACTATATCTTTTCCATACCTTATGAATTACAACCGTTATAAATTTGATACTAGCTAGAGTCTACTAAAAATTTTTCTTAAAACAAACTATTAAGTATAAATTAAGTTGTTTGATTAATTGATTAAGAAATTTCAAATGCCTACCAAAGAATATAAGGATATTAAATGGATTCTAATTCATTAGGAGTAATAGAAACATAATATTCTGTAGGATCATTTACAAATTAATACATGTTAGAAATCAGATCTTTATCATTGAATTAGGTATACCATTAGTTATTTATCTTTAGTTATAATCTTATAAGATACATAATACCAGGATATAAATACTTTTGAACTCGAATAAACTAAAACGATTTATCCATATTTAAATTTAATTCAACAATTTCTTTAATTTTAATACTTTAAATACCTAGACTGTAATTATCATCTGCTATTAATGCACTATTGTTTTTGAAATTTATTTTATTTATTTCATTAACATTTGAAATATTTGATACGTAAAAACCTCCACCGATTAAGCTATTACAATTAAAAATTTATGACTAATCAGTTTTAATTACTTAAACACCATAAACTGCACCTCCTAAATATTTACTGATACAAGAATTAAAAGTAGTATTTATGAGTGTCAATTGATTTGATTTTGAATTAAGATACATACTAATGCAACCTCCAAAATCACTAGATGATCCATTGATAATCTATGAATTTTCTATAACTATAAATTTGATTGCTTCATTTGAAAGTAGGAGCTATAAATTCTACTGATTTTTCAAATCGGAGTATAAATTATTTATATGTAATAACTAGCTAGAATCAGATTATTGAGATGATTCTTTACCAATATTAAAAATGCTAGACTGAGATTAGAAAGTCTAGATTTGTTAAATATTAATTGAAGTCAAATTATAGCTAGTAACATTTGCAATTTAGAAGAGTGATTTCTAAATAAAAGTAATATTATGAATTGTTGTATTAAATAGATAAAAGTAATCTGAATTAAAAACAGTAATAAGGCATTCATTAAATTCTGTATTGGTAATAACAATATTACTAATCATAATAGAGTTGCAATTATTTAAAACAAGAAAATCTTTTAAAAATTAGTTTTACTGATGGATGTTTATTTCTTCTAAATAGAATGACCCTGCAGTTCCTACAATTATACTGTTACTGATCTTAGAATTCTAAGTAAATTAGATAGATTTCATTTAGAAACTATTTACATATATAAACTCAAATAAACTTTGTTCATTATTATTAGCAAAATTATGAATAATTGTTTGATTTATAGAAATGTCTTTGATATTAGTTGCTTAAATAAGCAAGAAAGATTAATCATTTAATTATTAATAATCAATCAATCCTATGTTCAAAGTTTACGCTAAAGTTGAAAAGCTTTCTCTTTAATCGTATTCAGCGAAGAATTTGAAAAGCCCATATCCTTAAAATTAAGACGACTCATCCTAATATTATATTTTTTACACATTTATTTATGCTATTTCATCTTATTAATCTTCAATTTTAAACTAAAAGTAATATTCAAAACTTTATTATTCTAATACGTTAATATAAATCTTAATAGTATCAACATTTATTTGCTTCTTTGAAGAAAAAACATAATCTATATTATTTTCAATATTTGAGTCTATAATATTACTATAAGATAGAAATATATTATTAATCTCCAATAATTCAACTCCTTCAATCAAGAATTTATAGCCTTAAAGATTTATAATTTGAATATCTTCTATGAATAAATTTTTAGAACTAAGTATAAACTATTCTTAAAGATCTTCTTTTTATATTTAGTCTCTTAGAATCATCTTAGTTATATTAAATTAATTAATGTCATTAGTACTAATAATTTAAGCTGCTTACTTTAATTAAATTTCTTTTATATTTATTTAGTCTATTTAAAGTATATTCACGTTGCTTATAGAGATAAAATTACTATTATCAAATTAAATATCATTTAAAATCAGATAATTTATTTTTGCCATTGTTATATTTTATATATTAACATTACTGGTTATCAATGAATTAGAAAGAATTAGACCAAATTCTACTTTATCCTAATTTTAAATTTGAATATTGTCTTACTCACAAACAAACTAAATTTTCTACTTTATCAACTAATCAATTATACTTGAATCACAACCCAATGAATTAATTTTTCTTGGTTAAGCGATTTCTAAATAACTATCATTTTTACAGTATTTAGCTATCAAAATTATAAAAATAAGATTTATGTTTAATATTTTACTTCTGTTTTTCATTTTTCGCAAATCAATCTTTTTTTAATTTAAAAACAAACAAATGATTTTTACTATTAATTTATTATTTTCAATTTTTTCTTTCTATTTGTTTTTAATTGATTTTTATAGAGAATATCTTTTTTGATAACAAAAGTTAAGCTTTAACTCGAAGATCTTTTATTTTAAAATAGAAGATTTTATTGTATGGAATATTAATTAATTTGCTTATTGATAACTCATTTTCACTAAAAATTTAAAAATAGAAATATTTTTTAATTAAATGTTTACTAATATTTCAAATAAGTAATCATATCATTTAGAAATAAAAAAATTTAGAAAAAAGTATCTACAAAAACTAAATAAGATATAATAAAACCAATAAGGAAGTTTTTAAATAGTAGGGAAATGCTTTCTAATTAAAGTGAAAATTGAATAATCAAATTACTAAAATATCTAAACTAAGATAAATATAAGCAAAAGGAAATATTGCTTAACCTAAGAAAAAATAAAAGAGGAAAAAAGGGTTTAGAACTAAAAGACAGAATTATCTCAGATAAACAAGAAAATAAAAATTTTTAAATGAATTTTGAGGAAAGTAATAACTAATTTATTTAAATTTTTCCTTATATACTATAAACTATTTTAAGATTAATGTAATTCGTGTTTATAATACTGAACACTTTTTTCATCTAAAATGAATTTATTTTCCTAAGTGGCATATTTTTTTAGCCATTTTATTCTATATGGTTGGTTGAAAAAAAAGAAAGAATTATGATATTTTAAATTTAAATAGTATTTTGCTATAAATTCATAAGTTTCTTAAAGATTTTTACATTAAGCTATGCTTGACTCAAATCAAAAATTTATTTTTCGTCATATTAGGAATAAATTTTTAGTTAATTAAATAAAAAGTAAGTATTATGAAAGTTAGATTGTTAAAAATAAAAAAACTTAATTAAATTCATTATGAATAAGAGAATATTTATAAATTAATTTACTTTATTTTTATTTCTAGCTAGAGATAAAAGCATTTTAATATTCAACAGCTCATTATTTTTATTGTTTATAGCCCATTTTTTTGAACTTAGATAATTAATTAGCAAGTTATTTATTTAATTTATTATTATTTTCATTATTTAATTAAAAAATAAAACTCAAATTATAAAATTATTTAATTTAGAAATTTTCATTTTATTAGACTAGAATTTTATGTTTTAAAAAAGCCATTAAATTTATCAAATATTAATTATTAAAATTGTCTCATCATTATTATTTAAGTATTTTAGTAACTTTTAGATTTTAAAAAAACAATTTAGTGATAAATTAAACACAAAAAATTAAATATGAAACATTATTTATCTCTGTATGAACAATAATTTATTATATATATATATTATTTATAAACTACATTTTTTATTTACTTACTTACTTATATACTTATATTTTAGATAGTCATTTAATTTAAAAACTAATAGTAATTATTTTAAGATTAGAAAGGAAACTATTTTTTTATTTAAATAAAAGCTAATTAGTTTTTTTCTTTAATATATAAACTAATTTAATTTATTTTTTCATTAATTTATTTCAAGCAAAATAGACACAAATATGAAAAAAAAAATGAAATATGAATTATTAATATTGCTAAAGGAAATTAAAAGTAAAAAAAATAAAAACTTATTATTAACAATCTTTTAAATGTTTAGTTTATTGAGATAAATAATAACTTTAATATTAGACTAAAATTTAATTAAAAATAATTAAAAAAATATAATATTTAATACAAAATTTTTGAATTTATTTCATATTATTAATTTTATTTTTTTACTTAAAAAGATATTTATTTTTATTAAAATTCATATCATCGCAATTCATTATTCAGTTAATTTCTTTTTCAATTTGTCAATCGAATTTTTTTGTACAAGTAAAGCAATACCATCCTTCTGGCTTAATATCGCGGGGAGGGAGCTTGCATCCACCTAAAAATATTTCTTTTCTTTCAGCTTATTTAATTAATTTTTCTGCAGGATGTCCATAAATAATTTTGACTACTTTGTCTTTAGATTGGCAAACTGGGCAAGAAGGTTTGTCTGAATCCATTTTTATTGATATATTTATATGCTTATATTATTTGTTTTTTTTTTATTTTAATTATTTTTTTTTAACTACCAAGATATTGAAATTTATAATCTAATTTTGATTTTCAATTTGATTTTGAAATAGGAAATAGAAAAATAAAATAGAAGGTGACAGACAAAAAATTTGATTTGATCTATTTTATTAAAATATATAAAAGTAATAATTATTTATATTTCTAAAAATAGTATTAATTTCAAATAACCTTAACATTATTCCTAAAAGTATTGTAAAAATAATATTATATTTTTACATAAAAATCTTTAAATATTGTGATAGACTGACTCTACTAAATTAACACTTATTTATTTAATTTTAGTTTTTAATATATTAAAAATTTATTTATTTTTGAAATTATAATAAATTAAATTATTAATTAATTATAATTCTATTATAAAATATAAAAATTAGATTTTTTAATAAATAAATAAAAAATTTATTTCATAATAAGTGGCATGCAAACCACGAAATTTTTGTATGGCATTATTACAAATATTCCTAAAATTACATAGCTAAAACAGAAAAATCAACTTATAAACATTATTTTTATAAAATTTAAGAACATTAATTAATTACTAGAATTTTATCAAATGTGACTAAATAAATAACTGACCATCTCTAATTCCTAATAAATTTTTAAGTATATGTTTTAAATACAAATATTAAGATTAAATAATGAATGAATATTAAATTAATTTTTCTGTGATATCTCTTCTTAAAACCAAATATATTAATTAATTATTATATTTATTTGTTCTTCTATCCATTTAATTAAAATTAATTAAATTTCATAAATTGCTATTCAATATTTTTGAAAAAAAAATAAATGATATAATAGATTAAAAAATATAATAGATTAGGAGAAGTAATTATTAATTTTTTTATTAATATCCTTTAAATTTATATAAATTAATAAAAAAAGTTTTTAAGCTCTTCAATTTAATCTCATTAGGTTCTCCATATTAATCTGAAGTATATTTAATTAAAAATGATTATTTTTATTATTATTAATATTTTTTACATATTTAACTTTCAATTTATTTAAATAAATAATTTTTATTATAGAAATTAATGATTATCATCATTATTTATTTATTTATTTATTTATTTATTTATTTATTTATTGATATTTATTCAAACTAAAATTTTTTAGCTATTTTAACTTCATATTGATTTCAATTTTTAATTATATATTTATTATTAATTTTTTGTTATTTGATATTTTTTATTCATTTTTTGCTATTAAAGCAAACTTACACTTAATAAAAGCAATCAGTTTATTTTTTATGGATTGTAATATTTTTAATTAAAAAAGTTTATTTAAAACATTAAAACTCTTTTAATTTATTTATTTATCTTTTTCTTTTTATTTTGATTTCTTATTTTTTCATTCTTTGTTAATTTTATCAATTATTTATTAATCTTATTATTTCGTATTTTTTCTACATTTTTTCCTTCTAATTAACTAGAGTAAAATGCCTATTTAATTTATAAAAGGCGAAATTTAACATAGCTTAATAACATAATAAATAAAGCTAAATTAGCTTAAAATAGCTTTATTTTTGAGTTTTTAGAAAGCTTTAAATTCATAAAATATAAATTTGAAATAATATATACATATTGTATATTCTTATAACATATCATTTTTTTGAAAAAAATAAATTTTGAAAAATTTTACAAATGAATTCCCTGGGATAAAAAAATATTTTAAATTTTAATTTTATAAAATGTAGAAACTGGTATATAAAACTCGCTTTTTGTAAATTTGTATGGCAACTTACTCTATTTAATGATATATTTTTTCTTAAATATTTAAAAGTTACAATTAAATTGGTTTAATGAGTGCATCAGGCTTAAGTTCTGCCTTAGCAAATTGCATTAATCTCTCAAATTTGATACTTCAGCTTTAGTAAAAATGTTTATTTGTTTTGGATTGTGATATTTTTAATTATAAAAACTAATTAAAAACAATAAATCTCTTTTTTCTTTTTCTTTTTATTGTACTTGCTAGTTTTTTTTAGTTCTTACTTTGTTAATTTAACTCATAATTTTTTTTTGCTTTTATTATTAATTAATCTTATATATTATTTCATATTTTTCTTCATTTTTTCCTTCTAATTAACTATTTATTGATATATTTTTTCTTCAATATTTAAAAAGGAGCAATGAAATTGGTGATGAAGATGCATCAGGCTTAGGTTCTGCTTTAGCAAATTGCATTAATCTTTCAAATTTTACACTTCAGCTTTCGTAAAAACAGTTTATTTGTTTTGGATTGTGATATTTTTAATTATAAAAACTTATTAAAAACAATCAAACTCTTTTTTGTTTTCTTTTTTATTGTGCTTTTTTTTTGTTCTTTCTTTGTTAATTTAACTAATTATTTTATTTTCAACTTTTGCTTTTATTATTAATTAATCTTATTTACTATTTCATATTTTTCTTCATTTTTTCCTTCTAATTAACTATTTATTGATATATTTTTTCTTAAATATTAAAAAGTT
>NW_002476473.1:0-38168 GCF_000189635.1 Tetrahymena thermophila SB210 | reverse complement strand
GCATTAATCTCTTAATTTAACACTTGATCTTAGGTAAAAACAGTTTATTTGTTTTGGATTGTGATATTTTTAATTATAAAAACTAATTAAAAACAACAAAGCTCTCTTTTCTTTTTCTTTTTATTGTGATTTTTTGCTTTTTTTTGTTCTTTCTTTGTTAATTTAACTCATAATTTTTTTTCAACTTTTGCTTTTATTATTTATTAATTAATCTTATTATTTCATATTTTTCTTCATTTTTTCCTTCTAATTAGCTATTTAATGATATATTTTTTCTTCAATATTTAAAAAGGAACAATTAAATTGGTGCAATGGGTGCATCAGGCTTAGGTTCTGCTTTAGCAAATTGCATTAATCTTTCAAATTTGACACTTCAGCTTTCGTAAAAACAGTTTATTTGTTTTGGATTGTGATATTTTTAATTATAAAAACTAATTAAAAACAATAAAGCTCTTTTTTCTTTTTCTTTTATTTGTGCTTGATTGCTTTTTTTTATTCTTTCTTTGTTAATTTAACTCATAATTTTATTTTCAACTTTTGCTTTTATTATTAATTAATTTTATTTATTATTTAATATTTTTCTTCATTTTTTCCTTCTAATTATCTGTTTTATGATATATTTTTTCTTGAATATTTAAAAAGTTAAAATTAAATTGGCGATGAAGGTGCATCAGGCTTATGTTCTGATTTAGCAAATAGCATTAATCTCTCAAATTTGACACTTCAGCTTTCGTAAAAACAGTTTATTTGTTTTGAATTGTGATATTTTTAATTATAAAAACTAATTAAAAACAATATATCTCTTTTTTCTTTTTCTTTTTATTGTGCTTGCTTGTTTTTTTTTGTTCATTTAACTCATCATTTTATTTTCAACTTTTGGTTTTATTATTAATTAATCTTATATATTATTTCATATTTTTCTTCATTTTTTCCTTCTTATTAACTATTTAATGAAATATTTTTTCTTTAATATTTAAAAAGTGAAAATTAAATTGGTGCAATGGGTGCATCAGGTTTAGGTCCTGCTTTAGCAAAATGCATTAATCTCTTAAATTTAACACTTGATCTTAGGTAAAAATAGTTTATTTGTTTTGGATTGTGATATTTTTAATTATAAAAACTTATTAAAAACAATCAAACTCTTTTTTGTTTTCTTTTTTATTGTGCTTGCTTGCTTTTTTTTGTTCTTTCTTTGTTAATTTAACTCATAATTTTTTTTCAACTTTTGCTTTTATTATTTATTAATTAATCTTATTATTTCATATTTTTCTTCATTCTTTCCTTCTAATTAGCTATTTAATGATATATTTTTTCTTCAATATTTAAAAAGGAACAATTAAATTGGTGCAATGGGTGCATCAGGCTTAGGTTCTGCTTTAGCAAATTGCATCAATCTCTTAAATTTGACACTTGAACTTACGTAAAAACAGTTTATTTGTTTTGAATTGTGATATTTTTAATTATAAAAACTAATTAAAAACAATTTATCTCTTTTTTCTTTTTATTGTGCTTGCTTGCTTTTTTTTGTTCATTAAACTCATCATTTATTTTATTTTCAACTTTTGGTTTTATTATTAATTAATCTTTAATATTATTTTATATTTTTCTTCATTTTTTCCTTCTTATTAACTATTTAATGATATATTTTTTCTTCAATATTTAAAAAGTGAAAATTAAATTGGTGATAAAGGTGCATCAGGCTTATGTGCTGCCTTAGCAAATTGCATTAATCTTTCAAATTTGACACTTAAGCTTTCGTAAAAACAGTTTATTTGTTTTGAATTGTGATTTTTTAATTATAAAAACTAATTAATAAAAACAATAAAGCTCTTTTTTCTTTTTCTTTTTATTGTGCTTGCTTGCTTTTTTTTGTTCTTTTTTTGTTAATTTAACTCATCACTTTATTTTCAACTTTTGGTTTTATTATTAATTAATCTTATTTATATATCATATTTTTCTTCATTTTTTCCTTCTTATTAACTATTTAATGATATATTTTTTCTTCAATATTTAAAAAGTCGAAATTAAATTGGTGCTATGGGTACATCAGGCTTAGGTTCTGCTTTAGCAAATTGCATTAATCTCTCAAATTTGAAACTTAACCTTCGGTAAAAACAGTTTATTTGTTTTGGATTGTGAAATTTTTAATTATAAAAACTAATTAAAAACAATAAAGCTCGTTTTAGTTTTTCTTTTTATTGTACTTGCTTGTTTTTTTTGTTCTTTCTTTGTAAATTTAACTCATCATTTTATTTTCAACTTTTGCTTTTATTATTTATTAATTAATCTTATTATTTCATATTTTTCTACATTTTTTCCTTCTAATTAACTATTTACTGAAATATTTTTTCTTTAATATTTAAAAAGTGAAAATTAAATTGGTGCAATGGGTGCATCAGGCTTAGGTTCTGCTTTAGCAAATTGCATTAATCTTTCAAATTTGAGACTTATACTTTTGTAAAAACAGTTTATTTGTTTTAGATTGTGATCTTTTTAATTATAAAAACTAATTAAAAACAATAAAGCTCTTTTTTCTTTTTCTTTTTATTGTGCTTGCTTGCTTTTTTTGGTTAATTTAACTCATCATTTTATTTTCATTTTTAGCTTTTATCATATTTTTCTTCATTTTTTCCTTCTAATTAACTATTTAATTAAATATTTTTTCTTTAATATTTAAAAAGTTTTAATTAAATTGGTGATGAAGGTACATCAGGCTTAGGTTCTGCTTTAGCTAAAAGCATTAATCTCTTAAATTTAACACTTGGTCTTAGGTAAAAACAGTTTATTTGTTTTGGATTGTGATATTTTTAATTATAAAAACTAATTAAAAACAATAAAGCTCTTCTTTCTTTTTCTTGTTATTGTACTTGCTTGCTTGGCTTTTGTTCTTTCTTTGTTAATTTAATTCATTATTTTATTTTCAATTTTTGGTTTTATTATTAATTAATCTTATTTATTATATCATATTTTTCTTCATTTTTTCCTTCTAATTAACTATTTAATGATATATTATTTCTTCAATATTTAAAAAGTGGAAATTAAATTGGTGATGAAGGTTCATCAGGCTTAAGTTCTGCTTTAGCAAATTGCATTAATCTCTCAAATTTGACACTTAAGCTTTCGTAAAAATAGTTTATTTGTTTTGAATTGTATTATTTTTAATTATAAAAACTAATTAATAAAAACAATAAAGCTCTTTTTTCTTTTTCTTTTTATTGTATTTGCTTGCTTTTTTTTGTTCTTTCTTTGTTAATTTAATTCATCATTTTATTTTCAACTTTTGCTTTTATTATTAATTAATCTTATTTATTTTTTCATATTAATTTCTTCATTTTTTCCTTCTAATTAACTATTTATTGATATATTTTTTCTTCAATATTTAAAAAGGAACAATTAAATTGGTGTAATGGGTGCATCAGGCTTAGGTTCTGCTTTAGCAAATTGCATTAATCTTTCAAATTTGACACTTCTGCTTTTGTAAAAACATTTTATTTGTTTTGGATTGTGATATTTTTAACTATAAAAACTAATTAAAAACAATGAAGCTCTTATTTCTTTTTCTTTTTATTGTGCTTGCTTGCTTTTTTTTGTTAATTTAACTCATCATTTTATTTTCAACTTTTGCTTTTATTATTAATTAATCTTATTTATAATTTCATATTTTTTCTTCATTTTTTCCTTCTAAATAACTATTTAATGAAAATTTTTTTCTTCAATATTTAAAAAGTAGTAATAAAATTGGTGATGAAAATGCATCAAACTTAGGTTCTGCTTTAGCAAATTGCATTAATCTCTCAAATTTAACACTTTAACTTTGGTAAAAACAGTTTATTTATTTTAAATTGCGATATTTTTAATTATAAAAACTAATTAAAAAGAATAAAGCTCTTTTTTCTTTTTCTTTTTATTGTGCTTGCTTGCTTTTTTTTGTTCTTTCTTTGTTAATTTAACTCATCATTTTATTTTCAACTTTTGCTTTTATTATTTATTAATTAATCTTATTTATTATTTCATATTTTTCTTCATTTTTTCCTTCTAATTAACTATTTATTGATATATTTTTTCTTCAATATTTAAAAAGTTTTAATTAAATTGGTGATGAAGGTGCATCAAACTTAGGTTCTGCTTTAGCAAATTGCATTAATCTTTCAAATTTGACACTTGATCTTAGGTAAAAACAGTTTATTTGTTTTGGATTGTAATATTTTTAATTATAAAAACTAATTAAAAACAATAAAGCTCTTTTTTCTTTTTCTTTTTATTGTGATTGTTTGCTTTTTTTTGTTCTTTCTTTGTTAATTTAATACATAATTTTGTTTTCAAGTTTTGATTTTATTATTAATTAATCTTATTTATTATTTCATATTTTTTCTTCATTTTTTCCTTCTAGTTAACTATTTATGATATATTTTTTCTTCAATATTTAAAAAGTATAAATTAAATTGGTGATAAAGGTGCATCAGGCTTAGGTTCTGCTTTAGCAAAATGTATTAATCTCTTAAATTTAACACTTTAACTTAGGTAAAAACAGTTTATTTGTTTTAGATTGTGATATTTTAAACTATAAAATGAATATAAAACAAAAATATCTTTGAATTTATTTGAAGGCTTTATTAATTTATTTTTTTATCTTTTTTATTCCACTAATACTATTTTATTTATTAATTTAAAGAAATATTTTTAATTTAAAAGTATATTCTATTTTGATATTTATTAAAAATTTACACAAATTTATTATAAAATTTTTAGCTTAAAGAAATAATAAAAATTCAAAGTAATAAACAAGTGTCTTAAATCAAAAAGATTAGTTGTCTTTTAAAAAATATTCGGATGATAAACAAGTGGCGAAAAAAGGATGAATAGATATTAAATGTTTGAATAATATAAATTATTTTATTATTGTTAATTGCAGATTTTTTTTTGTATTAGAGAGATAAATAGTGATAGGTTACACCTATAATTATTTATCTATATAATATTAAATAAATTTATATAATATTGCTAATCCAAAATTGTATAAAACTAGCAAGATTTCAATTCTTGCTAATTAAAAGCAGCTTAGACAATTCAAAAATTTAAGATTTAAAAAAATATGAAAATGAATCTAATTAGAAAAATAGGCTTAAATACATCAAAATTTTATTTTATTTTATTCTAATGAGTTCGCATCTTTATTATCCATCATTTATATCTGTTCTCTAGTTTCTACTATATTTTAAAATACACATTTTAAATAAAAATATTAAGATTTAATATTGAATGTTACACTTATTTTTTTGTGATTTCTCTTACTAACTAAAAGCAAATTTATAAATTCATATAATTTATTTGTTCCTTTTATCCACTTATAATTAATTAAATTTTCATAAATTGCGATTTAATATTTTTGAGAAAAAAAATAAATGAAATAATAGATTAACTATTACTACAAATTAGAAGATGTAATAATTATTATTTTTATCTATATACTTTAAATTTATTTTTGCTAATATAAAAAGTTTATAAACTCTTCACTTTAATCTCATTAGGCTCTTGATATTGATCTGAAGTATATTTAATTTATAAATATTATTATTATTATTAATATTTTCTATTTAAATTTCAGTTTGATTTTTTTAATAGAAATTATCACCTATATTCATTCACTCATTTTATTTGTACGAATATTTTTTTATCTATTTTAACTTTTTGTCACTTTAAATTATTAAATTAATTATCCATTTTTTATTACTGATATTTTTATTCTTTTTTTCGAAACTTTTACTTGATAAAAAAAGTTTATTTATTTTGGATATTTTTAGTTATTAAAATTAATTTAAGGTAAAATAACTCTTTTAATTTGTTTTTTAGTTTTTTTTTTATTTACTTTTCTTTTTCTTCTTTATTTTACTTGTGTTTTTTCTACTTCTATCTTCTTAATTTAACTTAATTTATATTTTATTATTTATTAATTTATTTCTTATTATTTCATATTTTTTCTTCATTTTTACCATAATTACGATTTATTTTTTTATTTTTTCTTCGATATTTAAAAAGTTGGAGTTAAATTGATGATTAAGATGCATCAGGCTTTGGTCTTGCTTTAGCAAATTGCACTAATCTCTCAAATTTGACGCTTAATCTTAGGTAAAAACAATTTATTTGTTTTGGATTATGATATTTTTCTTATAAAAATTAATTTAATACAAAAAACTCTTTAAACATGTTTATTAGCTTTTTATTTGATTTAATTTTCTTTTTCTTTTTTATTATATTTATTTGTGTGTTTTTCCTATATTTTTCAATTTAACTCATTTTTTTAATATTCAATATTTGTTTTATTATTTATTTATTCTTTTCTTTTTATTTCTTCATTTTTTCCTACTAAATAATTGATTAATTATAAATTATTATTTAAATTTTTAAAAAGTAACAATTAAATTGGTGCAATCCGTGCATCAGGTTTAGGTTCTGCTTTAGCAAATTGTACTAATCTCTCAAATTTGACACTTGATCTTTAGTAAAAGCAATTTATTTATTTGTTTTGGATTGTATTATTTTTACTTATAAAAATGAATTTAAAACAATAAAATTTTATTAATTTGTTAAGAAGATTTTTATTTGTCAATATTTATTTATTAATTAATTCATTTCTTATTATTTAATATTTTTTCTTAATTTTTTCTTTCTAAATAAATATCCAAAAATAAATTAACACATGGATGTAAAAGTTAAAAACATACACATGCCATTAAGCTTAAAAATTTACATTGAAATTATTAAAATTTTTGTAGAAAGTCTTTAAAAATATAAAATTTCCATTCATTTTTTTATAAAAAATACATTAAATATTATCAATTTCTTAATCAAAAATTATGGGTTTTTCAAAAATTCAATTTTTTAGATAAAACATATCAATATTTTGAAAAACTTTCCATAAAGAGTTCAAATTTTATTGCTCAAAATTTTTTTGCTTTCATGTTTTCAATTATACTCTTTCGTAATATGTAATAAAAAATATTTGGTTCAGCTTGGTTTCCAACAAAAAAAAATGAATAGTATTTTTCATTTAGGAAACATAGTGCATAATGCCGCATTTAATGATTAGTGAGTGTATTGAAAACATTTTTAGAACCAATAAAAAAAACAGTGAATAATTATAGCATTTACATCCATGTGTATATTACTGAAGATTTAATCTTTTTTATCTTCAATATAAAAAGTAACAATTAAATTGACGCAATCGGTGCATCTGGCCTAGATTATGCTTTAGCAAATTGCATTAATCTCTCAAAATTGACACTTAGTCTTTAGTAAAAGCAGTTTATTTGTTTTGGATTGTGATACTTATGAAATTGAATTAAAAAAAATAAAAATCTTTTAATTTGTATATTAGTTTTTATTTCTTTTTCTTTTTCTAATTTATTGTACTTGCCATTTTTCTTATTCAATCCTTCTTAATTTAGCTCATTTTTTTATATTTAATATTTGCTTTTATTATTTTTTTATTAAATCTTTTGTTATTATTTCATATTTTTTCTTCATTTTTTCCTTCTAAATAACAAATTAATTATAAATTTTTTCTTCAATATTTAAAAAGATCCAATAAAATTGATGATTAAAGTGTATCAGTCTTAGATTCTGCTTTAGCAAATTGTACTAATCTCTCAAATTTGATACTTGATCTTAAGTAAAAATAGTTTATGTGTTTTGGATTATTATATTTTTCTTTATAAATATAAATTTAAATTTAAAATAATATAACACTTTTAATTCTGCTTTTTAGTTTTTAATTTGATTGACTTTTCTTTTTTTATTGTATTTGTTTTTTTTTCTTTTTTATCTTTGTTAATTTAATTCATTTTAATATTTTCAACATTTGCTTTTATTATTTATTTACTCATTTTTTATTATTTCATATTTTTTTGTTCTAAATAATTAATTAATTTTATATTCTTCCTTCAATAATTAAAAAGTAAAAATTAAATTGGTGCAATGGGTGCATCAGACTTAGGTTCTGCTTTAGCAAATTGCACTAATCTCTCAAATTTGATACTTGATATTAGGTAAAAAAAAAAAAAGTTTTTTTGTCTTGGATTGTGATATTTTTATTTATAAAATTGAATTTAATAAAATATAACTCTTTTAATTTGTTTATTATCTATTTATTTATTTTTCTTTTTTATTGTATTTGTGTTTTTTCTTAATTTAACTTTTCTTATTATTTAGTATTTTTTTTCATTTTTTCCTTCTAAATAACAAATTAATTAAAAATTTTTTCTTCTATATTTAAAAAGATCCAATAAAATTGGTGATTAAGGTTTATCAGGGTTATGTTCTGGTTTAGCAAACTGCACTAAACTCTCAAATATTAAACTTAGTCTTAGGTAAAAACAGTTTATTTAATTTAGATTGTGATATTTTTACTAATAAAAATGAATTTTAAAAAAAAAACTCTTTTAATTTTTTTATTTGCTTTTTATTTGAGATATCTTTCTTTTTTTTATTGTATTAGTGTTTTTTTTCTTCTATCTTTCTTAATTTAATTGATTTTTTTTTCAATATTTTTTATTTATTTATTTATTAATTCTTATCTTATTTTTTCTTTACTTTTTCCTTCTAAATAGCTAGTTAATTATATTTAATTATATATTTTTTATTCAATATTTAAAAAGATCCAATGAAATTGGTGATTAAGGTCCATCAGGCTTAGGCTCTGCTTTAGCAAATTGCACTAATATCTAAAATTTAGGATTTGATCTTAGGTAAAAATGTTTTATTTGTTTAGATTATGATATTTTTACTAATAAAAATGAATTTAAAATAATATAACTCTTTTAATTTTTTTATTTGATTTACTTTTCTTTTTCTTTTTTATCATATTTGTGTTTTTTTTCTTCTTCTATCTTTTTTAGTTTAACTAATTAATTTTTTTATTTTCAACATTTACTTTTATTATTTATTAATTCATATTATTTCTTCATTTTACCTTCTAAATAACTAATTAATTAAATATTTTTTCTTCAATATTTAAAAAGTTAAAATTAAATTGGTGAAACAGGTGCATCAGGATTAGGTTCTGCTTTAGCAAATTGCACTAATCTCTTAAATTTGACACTTTTATTAAAGTAAAAAAGTTTTATTTGTTTTGAATAATGATATTTTTATTTATAAAAATGAATTTAAAACAATATAATTAACTTATTTAATTTGTTTATTTATTTTTTATTTGATTTACTTTTCTGTTTTATTTTTATTATATTTGAGTTTTTTTCTTCTTCTGTCTTTCTTAGCAAACGATTTTTTTAAATTTAACATTTGCATGTATTATTTATTAATTCATTTCATATTTTTTGTTCATTTTTTCCTTCAACATAACTAATTAATTGCTTAATATATAAAAAGCCACAATTAAATTGGTGCAACAGGTGCTTCAGACTTAGGTTCTTCTTTAGCAAATTGCATTAATCTCTTAAGTTTGTCTCTTAGTCTTAAGTAAAAACAATTTATTCACTTTTGATTGAGATATTTTTACTAATAAAAATAAATTTAATATAATAAAACTCTTTTAATTTATTTATTAGCTTTTTATTTGATTTATTTTTCTTTTTCTTTTTTATTTTACTTTTTTTTCTTCTTCTATGTTTCTTAATTTAACTCATTTTAATATTTTCAATTTCTTTTTATTATTTAATAATAATTTTCTTATTATTTCATATTTTTTTGTTCTAAATAACTAATTAATTATACATTCTTTCTTCAATATTTAAAAGTAATAATAAAATTGGTGATAGAATAGAATAGAAATACTCGCACATATAAATGCACTCAGAATACAACTTAAAATTTAAATTTAATTATTAATATTTTTATTTTTATTTTATTTTAAGTAAGATGTTATAACAGTTTTAGAATTTGAATAATTGTTATTTATTTGTTTAATCCAAATTAATCTTAAAATTATAAGGAGGGGGGAGGCTATATCTACACCTATCTCACAACATCTTACAACATCTCACAGTAAAAAAATTGTTAAAATTTAATATAAAGATAATGATAAATTAATTTATGATACAATAAAATGAAAAAAATTATACTGTAAAAATAGATATTTTTTTAAATTCAGAATAGCAAGCAATACTACCTTATTACAAAACACTCAAAGAAATAAAAAGTACATATATTGTTGTTGTTATTATTATTATTATAATCATCTTGGTCATCATAAAAAAATTGTCAAATATAAGAAAATGTTACAAGCCTTTGAATATATTTCATATTGCGCTTAAGCTTATTCATATTAGAATATGGACTTCTTATTGATATGGCTCGAAGAGTTTTAGAATGAGATAATTCTTTAAAAATAAGCGCATATTTATTTGTAAATAAATTTTCATATGTTGAATCGCTAAATATTAATTCAAGAGTTAATAAATTTAATTCGCTAAAACGTTTCCCAATTTAAATAAGAACTTCATTTTGAACTTCTTAGACTCCTTCCTATCTTAAAGCTAAATTAAAATGGAGTAGCTCTTTATTTTTTAATGCCTGAAAAATAATTTCATCTAAGTAAATTTATGAAAACTGATAAAATTATAAATAAATTGCTAAATTTTACACTTGAAGTTGTTAAATTAACTCTTTTACGCTAGTAATCTTATGGCTAGAAATATTGTTATCACTTATTTCAAAATTTAAGATAATTTTTTTGCTTTTATCAATTTTTTGCATTAATTCTAATTCAATTTTAGGATAATATTCAGTTAATTTTTCATCATAGCTAAATATAAATTTTATTTATCCTTCATCACTTTAAATGGTCATTTTTGTTTGAATTTGTGGTAATCTATTACTTATTTACAAACTAATATCTTATCCAGAGAGTTCAGAGATAAAATTTTTTAACTAATCTGGGCAATATTTTGGGTATTCATCAAAGCTAACCATTAAATAACTTTATTTAAGATGTTTTGATTCATAAAAAAATTTAGATATTTCATCTAAAAACTCTTAGCCTTGCTCATTGTTTTCTTTTAATAAAACAAAATTAAGTTTCTTCAAATATTTTTTATTTCTTAAAGAAGATGCTAAGAAAGCACCAGCCTTTTTTGTAATATTATTATTTGAGCAAATTGTAAGGTATAATTCCCTTAATGCTAAAAGTTTACTTATCCCTTCTCCTAATTTTATTGCTCCAATCTCATTTATTTTACAAGATTCCATAAAATAAATGTTAAGGAAAGTAAGATTCTTCAAGTAGCCTAGTCCTGTGCCAATTTCTGCAGCTCCTTCTTATTCAATTTAACAACCTTCTATTAAATTGAGGATCAATTTTTAAACCATTTTTAAATGCATTAAACTTTTTCCAAGTGAAATTGCTGCGTTTTTACCAAACTTACTATGTTTATCAATACAAATATTTAGGTATTAAAGTTGATTTAAAAATTTCAACGAATCAAACAGCTTATGTTCTGAATATAAAGAACAAAAATTTAATACCAAATCTAAGTTCTTCAAATTATTCAAGCATTTCATATTGTCAATTGGGATTTGTTCTAAGTCAAAATAACAGTTTTTAAGTTAGATTTTTAACTTCTACAATTTTTTAAACTGCTAAAATCCACAAGCTAAATTCTTAAAAATTTAAGTAAAATCAACTTATTAATTTTAGTCATAACTTATATCCCAATTATGAACTATTGATAAATTGTTAAGATTTTATAAGTTAATCAAGTTTTCATAAAATTTCTAAATTTAAAATGCTTACTGTTTTAAGCAATATTCAAAATCTAAAAATATTTTTGTTAAATTGTGATTAATGTTTTATTTTGTTTCAATTAATTAATCTATTTATTAGTTAATTTCCATGTCATCTTTTGTGTTTAGCTTTTCTTTAGTCTCAACTCTTATGTTCAATTCGTTCAAAGATTTCTTTGTGAAAAATTCTTTTAATATTTAAGAAAACTCTACAGTTGGGATATAAAAATCACTATCAAAGATTTTTAGTTTTTAAAGCTTTGAAAATCCCTCTTGTAAAAATTTTATACCATTTTATGTCATGTCATCATCTATGATAATATTATCTATCATTAGCTCTATTAGATTTTCCAAACCTTAGCATGCCTAACTAAAATGATATGAACCAGTGTCAGTGAATTAATATTAACCAAATTTTATTTTAAGCTTTTACAACTATTTTAATTTTCCAATTCCTGTAATGATATCTTCAAACAAAAGCTCATTGTTTTGAGAGATTTAAATAGCCATTTAAAGACTCTAAAGCTAAGATAAATTTAAAAAGAGTTTAGTTACTCCAATTTTCATGTTATCTATATTTTAAATTTTATTAAAGAAATCTAACTATTAAAGAGTATTCAAATTAGAAATATTTTCAATTTAACATAATAAAACTTCTTATTCAACTGATTTAATTTCTTATAATTTTAGTTATTTTAGTTTTTTTAAATTACAAAGAGATTTTGTTAATAAAACTATTTATGAATCTTCATAATCTTTATCTTCTAGGAGTTTAAACACTTCTAAATTATTTAAATACGATAGAGAATCAAAAATTGGATCTAATGTTTGAGTATTAGTCGAGTGGTTGATACCATACTGAAGCTCTTTCAGGTTTTAAAGACTTTTAATTCCTTCAATAAAATCTTCAATTGATTCTATTTAATAATGATTTTATATTTATTATTAAATTTATTATTGATTATCCAAAAAAAAAAAGTTTTAGTATTGTTTAAATCTAATTATAATTTTCAACTTTTGCAATTGCTTTTAATTTTAAAGCATTTTTCCTAACTCTTGAAACTCTTTTCCTAAAATCACAGCATCTAACTGAAATTCAAAGCTACTTAAATTGATATTTTTTAAACTAGATAAAACAAGTTATTATTAATTTAGATTGGGAATATCTAGAAAATTTAGATGCATCTTTAAATTTTATAAACTTTTAATGTTTCCAATAGCTGAAATTATCTAATTTAAGCTATTTATACTTCTGCTGTTGATAGCGAATTGTATTTCCAGCTATTTTAGTTACTATAAACAGCATAAAGATTCAATAAGTTGGACACTTAAATGCTCATTTGGTATTATTCTTAATTATAAATTTAAATATTCCATTTTTTTATTATTCTATAGTGCTTTATACAAAATCAGACTTTATTCATCATTTAGATCGGTATATGAACTTAATAATTATAAACTTCTTAGATTTTATTTATTGCATAGGCAATTAACTCTTTTCATTGCAGATCCTTTTTTTTAATTTGATTAAGGGATTAATTCAATTTTTAAATCTCTCAAGTGAGGTAAATATGAGAGAGATTCATAATATCTGTCAGGAAAACTAAAAAGAAGAAAATTTCCAAAGCATTTGCTCAAATCAATTTTCTCTAAATTAGTCAGTTTTTGAAAAAACGTAAAGATCAATAAATCTTCTTGCTATTCATTTAATTTTCCATTTAAACCAAGGCTAAGTTCTTTTAACTGAGTATATTTCGACAGATGTAATGTCATTTTTTCAATAAAGTCAAATTCTTGTTAGTTATAACCTAGATTTAGAACTAATTGTGTTAAGTTTTTGAGAGAAAGTAGCGCTAGAAAGAATTCATCAATATCTTCTTCATTATTATATGAAAGATTAAGAGATAGATCTAAACTTTATACCTACTATAAAGAGTAAATACCTGACCAAATGTTCATTTTATTCTCTAAAATATCAATTTAAAACTCTAAAATTTACACCTTCAATTCAACTAACTCAGGAAAATGTTTAAGATAATCAAAAACATTCTTAACGCAAGAAGAAGAAATAAAATTAGCATTTTCTACTATTAAACTTAATTTTTTTAGATTCACCAATGAAGAATATGCATAAATTAATAGATTTAATCCCTAATCTTCTAAAAAGCACTACTCACCTACTTGAACTTCTAAACATTTCAATTAATTAAGCTACTCCAATCCTTTGAACAAAAATCTCCATCCTTCTTATTTTAGATTTGTGTTCTTTTTAAACATTAATGACATTTCAGAAATATGTTTCAATTATCCTATGCTATGACCAGCTTATTCAATAAATTCAAGATTATCTGTGCATTCAGATTCAAATTCTAACTCAATTTTGTTTTAAGAATAATTTTTCAGCTAAAATAGAAAATCTTAACTTGAGCTAAAAATCTTGATCTTTTCTTCTGCCATAAATTTATAAACCTACTTAACAAGTGTTGATATTTGATTATTGTTAATTTTACTTATCTTTGATATTAAATCCTTTTAATTAAATATCCACAAGATTTGTTGTAAATCTTAATTTATATTTCTAAACAAAAATACATCAAGAATAGACGTAAAAGAAATAAATACCTTTGTCAGAGATTAATACTATAGTCAAATCTTGTCACTAGCCAAAAATCAGTATATTTGACTAATTTTTATAATTATATTTTTTAAATTATTTTTATTTTACATACCTTTAAATATCCATAAACATATTTTCATTTATCAGTATATTTCAATTTACTTTTTTTAATTTTTTGCTGTAAATTCTTAAAATTTAATTAAATATAAAGGATGGATACTTAAAATGAGTACTCACTATAATATAAATAAATTTTTACTTATTTACACATATTTTATGATATTTTTTTTAAAAAAATGAAACGAATTTGTATAAAATATAAATTCAATAAATTTTATAAATTCTTTGATTATAAATAGCAATAAATAGTAAATTAAATTAAAAGTATATTTGGATAATTTAATTATAAACTCAAAGAAGAAAGAGAAAAAAACTAATAATAAATTAGAGATATTGAAGCGTTATCATCCAGAACATGTTAAGGATTTATCAATTTTTCACTTCTTCTGTATTATTATTTGATATTAGAATATGATTTTACTTGCTTCCAATACAACAGTTTATAAGAGCTTTTAATAATTAAAAAAGTTTTAGTTTTAAGTGGGAAATTTGTTAAAATAAACCACGAGTATTTGAAAGAATGATTTATAATTTACCAAATAATATGTTAAGAAATGAAAAGCAAGCTATGATGATAGAAATTATGTAAATGTATTAAGCCCAGTCAGTCAACTTTTATCTAATTTATGAATAGCATCCATTTGAATTTGCAGGTCGACCAGAGTTGATATTGTTGAAGTAGTAAACTAAATCTCCTGTGCATATTCCTGTGCACTCAAAGTTACTTTCAATTGCTTTTAAAAGAGTAACTTCCTTAGCTTTTTATTCAGCTATTTATTAGATAAAGAAATTGCACTCAAGAATTGTTGTGGTAGGAATAGGAATCCAGTTTGAATCTTATCTAAAAGCTTACTTAGAACTATTTATTAGCTTTAATTCTTCAGTTGTCCATTAGGAAAGGTTAGTTGCTAAACAAGGACAAGTCACACTACCTGATAAATTTGTTAGGTCAATATTACACCAAACCGATTATAGTTGTTGAAAAACTGTATTGTAATCGCCGAGTTCACCTTACTAGCAATAAGAATCAGTCATTTATTTATTGATATAATTTTATACATAAATTGTTATCCCGAAAATCGCAGAAAATGCAGCACAGTAAATAATATTAAATATAATAAAAATAGATTACAAGCATTTTTATTTCCTAATAAAACTGTAGAATCCTACGGCTCCAACTCCGATAGTGACACCTCCTAAGACATACAAAGCAATACAGAAATCTTTCTTATAATTTTTTTAGTCTTGTTCTGGAAATAGATTTTCATCGATTTTAGCTGCTTATGAAGATAAAATAATGCAAGCAATTCCTAATAACACATTACAAAAGCTTCCAAATATTAGATAAAATTTCAAGAATAACTGCACTGATGGCATTTAGCTTACTTTAATTTTTTTTAAATCGATTAATAAATCTTTAGTTTATTATTAAAAAAATTAATTATTTGGATTTCTTTTTACCTTTTTTTATTATTTAAATATTTGAATCGATACATAGATAATATTAAAGTAAAGCATAGTTATTTTTTGATTATTAAACACAGATTACTTGTAACTTTTCATTAGTTGTTAAAAGTTTTTTTTTTTAATATGAAATGCTTTATTCATCCTTTGAATAGAAATAAGTTGTTTTGCCTCTAGTAGAAGTAAAGCATAATAAAATTTTATTAGGACAAATAAATTTTATAATTTTTTATAATAGAAATAATTTAAATTGAAATATATTTCATTGTTTTTGAGAAGGTAGGATTAAATTTATTGAAATATGTATTTATTAAAAAATACAACTCGAATTTAAATAATAATATTTGGTAATAAAGTAAAATATTATTCCATTACTGTTACTGATACTTATGTAACTAAATTTTTGCAATCAATGTAAATTTAATCAAATCAAATTTTATTTTTCAATAATAACGCCTTTTTAATTAATTTCAGATTCATCAATTTACATTATTCTTTTTCTAAAAGTTACAAAACAAACAAAAAAGGGAAATTTCCTGAGCCAATTTCTAATTTTTTTGTAAAATCAATCAAAGTATTGAGGCTAATATTTACTTGAATTAATAATAAAAATAAGTATCTATAGAATGAATCTAATTAAAATTTTGTAAAAAGTGTAAATTAAAAATACAATTTTTAAAAACATTAATCTCCTTTTTTTGAATGGCGCCCATCATTTTTTATCTGTATTTAATCTAATTCTAGTTTAACAAAATCAATATAAAATTATTATTTGTTTATAAGGGGTGATAGATATAAAATGTATTCCCATAATTATGTAAGTTTTTTTATAATAATTCGAGAATAGCGATTTTGTTTTTTTACCAATAATTGATTTACTCCCTTTATATATGTTTTTTATATTGAATTCATTTTAATTCTATGTAAAAATATATTAATGTACTTTGCTTATCTTAAAACTGAAATATCTAGAAAGATATCAGATGAGTTGAAAAGTATTTATTGAAAATAAAGTTTCATAATTAATTGATTTCAAAGGCAAATTAATTTTAAATAAATTTATATATATGGAATAATTAAAGGATTTGCTGATAAGAATATATTAAAGCATACTTGTTTTTATAAATTAGGATTGATTTAGTTACAAATAATTAATTAAGTTTTAATTAATAAAATTCAAAATAATTATGATTTAAGTAGGAGTGTATATAAATAATATTTAGTATTTAGTAAAGCAAATTTATTCAATATTATTCAACACGCTTTGTTTCAGAGTAATTTTATGGCTTATTTCCTATACAACAATTGACAAAAGCTATTTTTATTTATAAATAAATTTAATATATTGCAATTATTTATAAAATGTATTCTAATTTAATAAGGAAAAAGTTTTAGACAAATTTATTTTAACGCTTGAATTTTTTCATATTCAGCTTAAATAAAATTTATAATAAAGAAGCTTTAATTTTACCTAAGAATACATTGAGGAAGGTGATTACGGCTATGATAATTGAAATTATGTAAATATATCCAGACCAGTCAATCAGTTTATCTCTTATTTAATGATAGCAACCATCAGCATTGTCAGGACGACCAGAGTTTATGTCATTAAAGTAGTAGACGAGATCACCAGAGCAGACTCCTGTGCATTTAAAGTTTCTTTCTACGGCTTCAAGAAGCTTGATTTCATCAGCCTTTTGTTAGGCTATATATTCAATGAAATAGTTGCAGGTAAGAACTGTTTCAGTAGGTATAGGAACCCAATTTGTGTTCTATTTAAAAGCCTTTTTAGTGTTTCTAATTTACTACAATTCTGAATCGCTCCATTAACTCAAGTTAGTGGCCAAGCATGGACAAGATACACTTCCTGTTGCATTGAGTAAATCGATATTGCACCACACACCTTATAACTACTCAAAAACAGTATTATAATCTGCCATATCTCCACTTAAACACTAGGAATCAGTCATTTAGTCGTTGATGTAGTTTTTGGCATAGATAGATAGACCAAAAATGGCAGCAAATGCAGCGCAGTAAATGATATTCAATATTATAAATATTGATTAGAGGCATTTCATTTTTTTCAAGAATCCATATGCTCCTAAAATACCAGTTGCTATGGTAACACCACCTAAAACGTATAGAGCAATACAGAAATCTTTCTTGTAATCTTTGTAATTTTGCTTGTAAAATAGATCTTCATCAACCTTAGATGCATAAGCAGAGAGGACTATACATGCAATACCTAAAGCTGCATCAAAGAAGCATCCTATTAATAAATAAATTTTTACAAAACCCTCGCAGCAACCCATAACTTATTGAGATCAAATAATTCTATTAAATATTTAGTGCCTTTTGTTCTTTTATTTGTCTTTTTTTAATTTTACTTAAATATTAATTTAGTATTCTTAAAGAAATTAATTGAATAATTATTAATTAATTAATACACTTTTTTGATTAATTATCTATAATTTAAATCACAAATCTAAGATATCATCAAATCAATTAAGATTATTTCTACTTACTTCTTTTATATTAACTTAATTATTAATAGTTAACTATCCTCATAGACTTTTCTTATTATTTTAATATTGATTGCAATTCAAATTTTTTACATTCATATTATCTAATAATAGAGCTATTTTAGATTTATGTTTGCCAAGATTTTTAATTATTTAGTTCTAAATCATGGGCGATGAAATATGCTAAATATCTTAATTTAAATTGTCTATTTTATATTTTAAAAATAATTCAAGCTAAAAATTGAATTTCTAAATTCTAATAAATTCTTATTGCTAATTTAAAAACAATCCATGTTTTTATCTAGTTTACTTATAATAATGAAAATTGTAGTAAAATTTCAAATGTTCGTGTTAATAAATTTCGCTTAAAAAATAATACAGTTAAAGTAAATGGATAAATAATGATTTTTTACTGTATTAATATATTCTTATGACAAATTTTGTGTTAAAAATTGAGGTAAGATAATCATTCAAGCTCTGAATCGAAAAATTAATAAACTTTTTGTGCAAAATAATTCAAAATTTTCCCATTTAATTTTTAATGTGTAAATGAATTAAAATATATTTCAAATGTTCGTGTTAATAAAATTCGCTTAAAAAATACTACAGTTAAAGTAAATGGATAAATAATGATTTTTTACTTTATTAATATATTCTTATGACAAATTTTGTGTTAAAAATTGAGGTAATTTAATCATTCAAGCTTTGAATAGAAAAATTAATAAACTTTTTGTGCAAAATAATTCAAAATTTTCCCATTTAATTTTTAATGTGTAAATGAATTGAAATAAATTTACATCTAAATTTTATTATCGACAATTATCATTTAATGTTATGAAATATTAAGTAACATTTAATTAAAATATAAACATGAATATTAATCAAGATATAAATTTATAATAATCAGGAATGTTTCTAGCTAAAGAAATATAGAAATAGAAAGAAGATATTGCTTGATTCATTCTATTTTATTATTATTTTTCTATATAAAAATGGTTTTAAATATATTTTTTATTTTTTACTATGAAATATAAAATAAAAAATAATTTTTTTTCAATGGATTAATATCAGAAAAATTTTTAAGTTAGAGATAAAATAATAAACTTAATTTAGCTGAAATTGCAAATGAAAAATTTTAAATTTAGAAGATTCAAATAGTATTTTTTTTCATAAATTGTAAATTGTATTGAGGAGATTGTTGATAGCAGATTTTCTTTCTTTTATTTCCTAATAAATTTAATTGTTCTGCTCGAAATTGTATTATTGTGAATTTTAAAGGACAGAAAATTAAGTAATGTCATTATTATTATTGTTGTTGTTGTTATTATTTAGGTCTTGATTTATTTCTGAAATATTTCTCTTTCTAATTTCTATACTAATGTCTTGGTTTATATTATTGTAATCGCTGTGATTAATATGATCTTCGTTTTCCTCATCTTCTTCTATTTGCTCTTGCTAAAAATCTTTATCTATTTTCCATTAATTGTGAGGTATCTCTGTTCCATTTACCTTCATAAATCTTCTTACATATTAATTTACTGAAACATCTTAAGGATTTTCTACTTCGCAAAATATTTTATATCCCTTTTTCTATTCCTCTTTCATCATTTTAAGCTTTTTGAGTTGATTTCTGTATTCTTCTAATTTTACATTTTCCAGTTTTTGCTCATACATCTTGTCAAATACTGTTTACATTTCCTTAGTTTTTAAATCTGTTTTCTTGAATTTATCTTTAAAATTTTGCAATGTCTCAAAATTTATATTAAATTTTTTCATATTATCTTTGGCATCATTAATATTTTTTAAATCAATTTATATCAGTTCATTACTTTATTTTATTCTATTAACTTTTTTCTCAAGTTGTTGTTCTTTTTTTAGAAGATTTTCAAGCTCTTCTGTGCATATTTTAGCTTCTTCTTGCAATTTTTCTTAAATACTTTATAAAGTATTAATCCTAACATCAATATTGCTGTCAATTATGCTATTTTGCTTTATCCTATCTGTGTATTAATTAATTATTTTATGCAATTTTTCATTCTTTTCTTATTTATCATTTATGTTTTGCTTTATCAACTCAGCTTCTAAATTGGGAGATTATTAAATGTAATCCCTTAAATACTTAGCCTAATGCAGTTAGTCATACATTTAAACAACATCAGATTAAATTTTTTAAAGATCATCACAAATTTCATCATAGCTTGTTCTTTCTAATTGCACACTAATTGGTTTTTAAATTTGTTAATTTCTTACTTCTTGTTGGACTATTTTTTTGCTAGAATTATCATTTCCATTCTAAAACAAATAGCTTTGAGTTTAAACATCGAAATTCAATTATATTTGATTCTATTTTTTACCAGAAGAAGCTTATTAATTGTAGAAATTTCTACTACTTCTTTGTTAACTATCATTTTCTAAACGCATTTCCTATCTGCCTTATTAATTTATAAAATTTTCATTGCTTTACCTTTAAAATCTATCTATTTCTTATTACTCTCTTATCTCTCTAGAGTCATTATTGTTGTTCAAGTTATTACTTGCTTGAATCGATTAAATTTTTTATTTTTCTGGTGAAATAAAGATTTATTAAACTAGCACAATTTCATTTTTGGTGTTTGGTTTAATCGGAGTATTTTAGCTCTTGTTTGAACTGATAATTTGAGAGTATTTATTGTATAAAGCTTATTGCAAATTAAGCAAATAGCTTTAAATTTAAGTGCATTTTTGATAGTATTTCAGTTGCTATTCATTTTAGTTTTGCTATTCACAACTAATTAATTGGTAATTGCTAAAAGCCTTCAAGCAGTTGACATCAGTCAAGATATCTGTTATTCTATTTAATAGTGCAGGGTGGTTTTCATCAAGAGGATCTTGATAATGTTCTAATCCTTGTTCAATTTTTACCTTCATCGGTGAAAGAGTCTTTAATGAAATCCTTTCAAACTCAAATAAAACTTTAGTTACACTCTCACCGTTCTACTGCTGTAACTTTTTACTAGGTTTTTCTTCAGGGTCAATAATATATCCCATTTTTCTTTTTTCTGAAGAGACAATAGATGGAACTAACCTAGGAAACGATATCCATTTATAAGATTTATCATTTAAGAATTATTGAAAAAAAGAATAGTCTAAAGTCTTTTCTCCTAACTACCTTTCTATATCATGAATATTAGCATCCTAATTTTATTGCATTTAACCGCCTTCATATGAACTTTTAGCATTATTTTATTATTAAATGCAATCAAATATCCTAAAATGAATTTTATCTTCTTTAGCTAAAAAAAGAGTAACTTCTTTAGGGACAATCGCATTTTGTTGACCTAACTATTGTAAAACTCTTTAGTTGTAATATTTAACTCTCTATTCTAGCACTGAATTTACAAACACATCACAAGAAAGTCCTAAGATCTTTGGATATTATTATCCATTTATTTTATAACTACCTCCTTCTTCATCTATATCTTTAATCTAAATCTTCAAAAACATTCCCTCTTCAAATTTAGAAGAATAACTCGCTTCAGGATTGTAAAAATCCTAAATTTTTATAGTCTTACTAGGAGTTTAAAATCTGGAGCTGTGCTACAATTTTTAGCTCATCTATGCTGATTTATTGATTGATTTACTCGCTTACTTTATAATTTTAATCTTAGTTATATTTTGCAAACTTAATTTGATTTTAGTAGAATATAAAAGCTAAGTAATTGTTAGAATTCTAAGGAAGTATTTTGTTTACAATAATTAAATTACTAAATTCTTAAATTAATTATCCATCCGTTAGCAAATGCAAAATCAATCTTATTATTCATATTGAAGAAGGCTCAGATAAAATACAATTATATTTATGAAGTTGCTAAAAAAACCATCTTTATTATATTTAATTGACTAAGTTTTATAAAATATTTTGATTAATTTTTTATAAATATTAATTTGTTTTTAGACTTTTTTTATTATTTTACTTGAGTTGTGTGAAAAATGTATTTGATAAAACAAAATTATTAAGGTAAAAAATAAAACTTCAAATAAAAATAATAAATTGAAAAATTATTTTAAAAAATTAAAAAGATTTTATTATTATTACTATTCATCAAATAAATAAATTAAATATTAAGAAACTCAATATCTTTAACATCAAGAGTAGATTTGAAGCAAATTTTGGCAAATATTGATAATAATTAATTAGTTAATTAGATAATGCTATTTAATTCTAATAATATTATGTAAAATATTAAGTTTTTCAAAATAATAGAAAAATGTTGATAAAATATTAATTTTGCAAAATGATTTTAAAAAAATATTATTATTATTATTATTAGGATTCATCAAATAAGCAAATTAAATACTAAGAAATGTAATATCTTTAACATCAAAAGTAGATTTGAAGCAAATTTTGGCACAATAATGATAATAGTTAATTAGTTAATTAGTTAATTAGCTAATGCTATTTAATTCAAACAATATTATGTAAAATATTAAATTTTTGGAAATAATAGAAAAATGTAAATGTTGATAAAATATAAATTTTGAAAAATGATATAAAAAAGATATTAATATTATTATTACTTTTCATCAAATAAATAAATTAAATACTAAGAAACACAATATCTTAAACACCAAAAGTAGGTTTGAAGCAAATTTTGGAATACAACGATAATAATTAATTAGTTAATTAAATAAATAAATGCTATTTAATTCTAATAATATTATTTAAAATATTAAGTTTGTTTTTGGAAATAATAGAAAAATGTTGATAAAATATAAATTTTGAAAATGATATTAAAAAATTAAAAAGATATTATTATTGTTATTATTACAATTCATCAAATAAATAAATTGAATACCAAGAAGCACAATATCTTTAACATCAAAGTAGCTTTGAAGCAATTTTTGGCTCATAATGACAAGAATTAATTAATTTTCTTTAATTCAAATAAAAGAAAATCAAATATTAATTTTGGTAATGATAGAAAATGTTGATAAAATATAATTCGTTAAAAGAGAAAAACAAGAAACATAAATATAAATTGCAAGAACTCCTTTGTAAATTAAAAGTGAGTCTTAACTTTAGTTAATAAATAAAATATAGAGTCGATATTTAACATATAAGAATATTTGTTTGTTTGTTTAACAATTACAACTTGCTTGATTTGATTTGATTTGATGATAAATTTTATTTTTATTTAATTTTTTGTAATAGTTTTATATTAATTAGTTGAATTTTATTGTTGGTAATTATAAATTAATTTTTGTTAATATAATTATTTAGATGAACAAAAAATAATTTTTCAGAACCTCTTCTTGTACATATATTTTTAATTGTATTCTTAGAGTAGCTTATTATTTTAGCTTTTATTGAAATTTCCATGGTAATTTGGAAGAACTTCGAGGTTGAGTTTCGGGACATTTTTTTTCATCGAAGAATGGTTAAGTTAGCTTGAATTATTCAGTGAGATGTGACTGGTATTCAGATCATCATTGGCGTATTTGCCTGAAGAGCCATAGAGATAATTATTTTTACTATCGGAAGTGTTAAAGTTGGTCTTCTTTTAGCCAGAGGAATATTATGTGTGAGTTATAATTTGGTTATTGTTATTATTTAAATACTTTGAAGTTGGATCTTGGCTTTGACTTCTCATATTTGTTTAGCTGGTTCTTTAGGCTATTTTGGTGTTCGAAAAATGTTAAGAATTATTATTGTTATTTACATTTTTAAAATCAGTTTATTATTCTTAGATATTATTATTTTAGTTAGTATTTGTATTAGTAGTATTATTTTAAGATAGCAATTATCCTCTAGGAGTTTAATTGCTGTTCAATTTATTTTTTATAGTTTGAGAGGTAGTGGCTGACTAATTATCCAGAAGCAATGATTTTAGAATTTTGTTCTCTTCCATTAGCAATTTTATCTTTTTTTCGAGATTCTCTACCTTGTTGCGCTCTCTTTCTAGTTCTTCTTTGTGGTTGCAGCATGAAGAATTGGTAGAAAGTAAATGCAAGTTAGTTTTGCTATTTTAATGGTTTATTTATGCTGTCTGGTTAAAAGCATTGCTTTAACTTGCAATTTAGTTGATTGGTTTATTAGCAAGTCCAAAATTAGACTGTGTGTTGCTAAGATTATTATTACTGTTAACTAAATTTAAATTATTTTGATTCTAGAATGAATTTTCTTTATTTGCATATAAGCTTTAAGAATTTTATGTATTCACATTATAATTATTCATGTTTTATATATTATTTTGTAAAAAGTTACTTCCATTTTACTGAGAAGAAAAATGGGAACTTTAATGCTCTTATTAAGAGCATGAGTGATTATTATTATTCTAAATGCTGTTATTTCGCAATAACTTTTATTGATTATTTTGGGAATTTGAAGTGTTGTTGTTGGAAGTATTTACATTTTTTGTTGGCATAAAGGCTGTGTCATTAAGTTGTTAATTAACATGAGATTGCTAGGCTCTGTTGTTGATTGAAAGAGAGCTCCTTTTGTTTTTATTTGGAGGAGTTGACACATTTTCATAGCTCTAAGGTGACAACTCTTCTTATTATTATTACTATTGCTCTAAATTATTCATATCATTTGTCTTCATATGGCTGGAGTTGATAATATTTGTGTTGCTGTTAACTAGTTATTGGTTATTCAAAGCAGTTTGAAAGTAACTTCCTTGAGAATTCTACTAGCTTTAGAAGTATTACTAAATCTATTGGAGTTGAAGTTAGGATCCTTAATTTTTATTTTGTAGCTAAAACTGTTATTGTTGTTATTATTATTATTATAAGTATTGCATTTGATATATTTAAAATTAAGTGAGAGGTTAATTTGATTGAGAATTTTGAAGACTGTTTAAGTATTAATTAAAATTTATTTAATTGATGTTGCTCGCCTATTAGTGAGAATGAAGCTAGCTGTGTTGTGAGTTTTGCTGCTGGAATTTCTTCTCCTCTTCAAACATTATCTTTAAAAGCATTTCATCGATGTCTTGTTGAGAGTTATTGTTAAAATTTGTGCTAGCTATAACATTAGGTCCATTAATTACAGAAATATTGCCTATCTTTTTTGATAATTCGTACACATTTGATTCATTAATTTACATTTCAATAAGAGATATTTGATTATCTGCCATTTAATAATCTTAATTGTTATCACTAGGATTAATTTCTGATTCATCAATATCTTAAATTACTTAATTAGGCATTTTTCTCTCAGTAGGAGAGTTTTCTGTTTCGCTTTCTACTTTTTTGCAAACTATTTTATTTTGAGGTTGAGTCTTGTCCTATGCATTAATCTAGTTTAGATTCTAAACAGCTGGCTAAGAATTCTATGCTTGTTAAGCTATGCTTTAAGTCTATCCCTTCATTTGTCTGAAGCATTCTTTTACTTAGTAAAGGTATTTTTCTTCCTGCAAGATTATTTCAAAGAAATCTTTTATAGAAATTGCTATCGCATCCTCTTCACTGCGACCAAATCCACAACCTACTTTTCCATTTAAATCAATCTTGCTTTCATAGCATTTGTATTGAACCATTTTGCAACTTTTAGAAATTGTACTAGGAGAGCTTAATGATTTTTCAAAAATTTCAATCAACTTGTTCAGCTCTTCATTGTTTAAACCTTAAATGAATCCCTGTACCTGCTGCTAAACGAGCTTAATTGAAGAAGCAGATGAACCTGCGAGTGCACTATTTTAAACCTAGGGTTAAGCAGTTTGCGAAGACATTATTAATTGCTGCCTATAATAATTGAAGAAAATTATAATTATTCTCCCTTTTTTATTGAATTAAATTGCTTGTGTGCTAAAAGAGTATTAAAAAATATTAATTACTGATTTTCGTTAAATTTTTATTGATTTCCTTTGTTTTAATTAAATAATATATTCAATTGCTCACGAAAAACATTAAAAAATTGTTTGTTTATCTTTTGATGTATCTATCTATCTATCCTTAATAAGCATGCATATTTCAATTTTTGAAGTAATTAAAGCTATAATTTCATATCTATCTATATATCTCTTAATCAATATTTCTTATACCTTCTACTATTCATTTTAATTCAATTAATCAACGGCTAATTTCAAATTTATTTATATATTTTTTTAGAGATTTTTACTAGTAGTCAATTTAAATTTTAAATATATTTTTCATTATCTTAATAAGCTCCTTATATGTTTTCATTTTCTTTATCTCACTCTTTCATTTTAATAAAAAAATAACATAATTTCAATAAAAAGCATACCAGTTTAAGCATAAAAAACATAATTTTAAATACAAATTCATAAGTTTATTTTTAATTTATTCAATAAAAATTATTTTAAATAAATGATAAATAAGATTTTTATTATTCTAATAAAATATTAAAAATCAGGGAAAATAAATATGCTTGAATTATTTTTAAAAAGATTTTAATTTATTAATAAAAAATAAAATAAGATGAAAAGTTGTTTCTTGAAATATTAAATAGAATAATTTTTTTTTCTTTTCAACATTTATTAATACTTTATTATTTAATTTATTTTCTCTTAAATAGCATTTCATCATGTTTTAAAGCTAGTTTTATTGTTTTATTTTTTTGTAGAAGCAAGTCTTTTTAAAATTAAAATAAAAAATATTAATTTAAAATTTTAAAAGAAAGAATTTGTTTTTTGTTTACTTTTTAATTTTAAATTTATGTATTTTATTTTAGTTTCATTTTTTTTAAATACAAAATTTTTAATTTTAATCAAATTTTTATTTGCTTTTTATGTAATTTATTGAAAATAAAATTAATTTTTTTATAAAATATTTAACAAAAACATTTATTTCAAATTTAAATGATGTAAAATTAAATAAAAATAGAATTTATTTAATTAAATATTAATTTCTATTCTAAAGAAAATTAGCAATTTATTGGCTAAAAACAATTCTGTCTGAAGATTAAAAAAAAATAATAAGAGCAAATTTACTAATTTCATTTAAATTTATTTTTTAACTTCTCATTTTAAATTTTAAGCTAATTTGAAGTTTTGAGAAAATTATTTTTTTTAAATTTTAGATTTCTAGGCAGGTAATTTTATGATAAACTAAAAGAATAAATATCTCAAAATCAAAGGTGGGCGAAATATATTAATTTTAAAAAAGACTCTACAAAAGAATTTTTGATACTTAAATTGTTATCTAAACTGTGAAGATATTTCTGGTTATTTTAGATGCTTTTCATAAAATATATAAATTATTTATTATCATATTAATATCTTAAAATTTAGTTATTTATTTTTGATAAATTTGATAAACTTTTAAGAACTGTTCATTACTAATTTTTTTATTATACGAGGAATTAATTCACATTTAGAACAGTAATGTAATTTTTTGAATAAATTTAATCGAAATCTTAAATTTTATTGAAATAATTTTATTTAACGGAAATCATAAATTTTGTTTAAGTAATCAGATATTTTATAAAGTTTATGCAATTTGTTTTACATTTTGATATTTCTAAGAAATTAGGAAAGCAAATTTTTCATTTAAAAAGCTAGTTAATTATGTATGATAGATAAATTAACTAATGAATTCTTATTAAGAATTATTTTTTGCATATATTTATTTGTAATACGGATATATAACAAATTATATCTGATAAAATCAAATCTAATTTTTTAATAAATAAATTAATTTATTTAATTTAGAATGAATGCAATAATTTATTCGTTTGTTTCTTTCTAGATTTATTCCAAAAAGGAATTGATAAAACAAACTTAAATATAAGACCAATATCTATATAAGATCAATTGCTACTATTAATAAATATTCATTTAAATAATTAAATTTAAGAAAAACAAACAAAATATAATAAAAGTAGAAGCATTTTCAAATTAGAGGATATATAAATATTTATATATAATGGGAGATTATTGTTAAAGCGAAATTTCTAGCTTCTAAAGTGTTGAAGTAATTAAGAAATAAAAAACAAAAAGAGCATCTTCAAAGATATTGAAGAAAGATTAGAAGAATTCAATTTCTATCTAAAAAAGAAAATATTAGTGGAAGAAAAACATTACAGCGCTGTCTATGGATAATCATTTTTTGTATTTACCAAATACAATCTTTCTGGATAGTTGCTTGTAAGTTACGGATGGGATTTTCAGATTTTTACCTTGCATAAATTAGCTCAGTTTTAATTATCAGCATTAAAAAGCGTTGAGAATAGAAGAAAAATATGATTTAGATGTTGTTGATGTTTTTTTTTAGAAATCGAACTATCAATATAACAAATAAAATAGTTAAGTTGTAAATTTTTTAAACTAAATGAATAATGTTAATGGTTATTGTAAAAACGAAATAAATGATACAATTGAAAAATACCTCTTTATTATCGATGAATTTATTGAAAATGCACTATATAATTCTAATAATTTTTAAGTGGAAATAGATAAGGAACTAAATTATATTATTGATATTTGTTTCTAGAAGGTTTAATAAATTAAATAGAAAAATGAATCATTGTTTTTTTTTTATTAAATATCTAAACTTGATATGGAGAAAAAAGAATAAGACATCATTCATATGGGATATTCAAAATAATATTTAGATTTATTAGGATTAGATAAAGACACTGTTTCACAAATATTTCTGAGAAATAAGAAAATAGATCTTTTCTAGAATTTGTAAGATATATCTAAGTAAGCTTTGGAAGGAATTTTTAATTTTGTGAAAGTAGCCACAGAAAAAAAACTGGTTAGTTAAGAATCTTTTGAATCAAATATTGTCACATTTGATGGATATCCAATCAAAATCTTCCAAAAGAAAAAAACAGTTTGTAGCATTTAGTTTTAGGAAACATAAAATAAAAATTAACAAGACCATTTTCTCTTAACAGTTGTAGATATAGATATAGAACTTGATAGCTTGTAACAGCTAATATAATATCGTTAAAGAATCTCTTAATAATCTAATTCTTAAATAGATACTGATTTTATAAGAAGAGAGAATTCATATTTATTTGAAGATGTTGAATATTCTGTCGAGTCTGAGTAATTCATTCAAAAATTCTATGGTTAAAACCTATTAAATCTCCAATAAATTCAAATATAGAATGATGAAAAGAGTAAACAGTGTTGCTATAAATTCATTCATCATTAATGAATTATAAATATATTAATTTAATTTGTCAAATATTTCTTGAGTTGGTTAGTTAACAAGTCAAATAAATATTTTTTTTGTGAAAATTAAAATTGTCTACAATTATATATAGTAATAAATAACATTAACACCTTTGAATAAGGAAGGTATAAAAAAAAACCACTTCATTAAAATTTTATCGAAAAAGTTTTAAAAAAATTTTTTTACTCTCAAAATTTGAAAAAAGGTTTGTTTTTGTCTGTATTTATTTTGATTAATTTTTGTAAACATTTTGAAATAAAATATAAACAAAATAAATTAAGATTTTGAAAAAAAAATTAATTATTTATATAAAAATTATTTGAAATATCACAAACCATGATAACATTAATGGTTCTTGCGTGATATTTCAAACGCATGAGCAACTATAGTTCTTCTACTTTTGAGATTTAATTCTCATCAATAAACGTGGAGCTAGCTTCCACAATTTTAAAAATTATTCTTACTTAACATTTTGCTGTTTCAAGAATTTATTTATGACTTTATGGATAGAAAACCTATCTGATACTTATTAATAAATAAGTCTAATTGAAATAATTGTTGGACAGATACTACTATTGTCCATATCATTTTTTCTGAAATATTTGTTGTTTGCTATCTTTGTCTTTTTTTATTTATTATTCTTTTTATATACATTAATTACTTCTATCTAAGTAATACAAAAATTATTAAAAAATCAAAATTTTTCCCAAAATTAATATTTTATCTATCTTAATTTATTTTAAATTTAGTAAAGTGATTTTATTGATTATTCAAACAAGATTATTATTAAATTTAGATTAGTTATTGATAAGAAATCAAAAAAAATAAATAGTTACATCAGCTTTCGTTGTTATCACTAAGGCTATTATTACTTTTGATTTCTAATTAACTGGTTTTATTTATTTTTCTAGACTATTTTTGATTCTATTTTAAAATGATTACTTGCTTGATTGATTGTTGCTTAATTTTTCTTTGATTTAATAAATTAATTGATTTATTTAATTTTTATTTATTATTTATTGATTTTTTTATAAAATATACTTACATCAGGGTACAACGAATCAACCTAATTCTATTATTCTAAATAATATGTTAAAGAGTATTTATTTAATTAAGTTTTTATATTCGATATACAAAGGAAAGTGAAAAGAGTTAATTTTTTTTGAATTTAAGGAAAAAATTTTTAGAGCATAAATTAGTTTTAAAAAGTATGGCTGAATTGGTTGGTGTTTCTTATTACAGGACAAAACTTTGTAATTTGTTATTCACTGAAGATATTTAAGGAAAATTAGAAAAAGTAGGTGCTAAGGTAGTTGAAGTTCATCCTGATACAGTTAGAAGTAATTTAATCGATGACATTATTGATGATAGTAAGTTTTATAAACTTGAATTTTACCTTATATATCCTATATACTGGCTCTTTACCAAAGACACATTTTAAGAAGCTTAAACTATACTCTATTGTGATTTAGAAAAGCATGAGAGACTTAAAGAAGGTGAATTTATAGTGATTGTGAGTTAAATACTCCTTCAGAATTATCAGAAAATAAAGAGTTAGCTAAATAGTTATGGGACGGTAGTGCTGTTACTTTAGGATTTATTTGATATATTGATCAAACAAATTAAATTTACAATAAATGAATATTAAATAATTATAAAATTTGCTATTATTTATTTAACTCTCTCTATAAAAGAATATTTTGAATTTCATTTTATTTAAAAAAAAATTTAATTTATTTTAAAATAGAATTTATTTCTTCAGATTATTTTACAAAATTAATATACAACCGTTTTTTAAGTTGATTAATATTAGATAGATGCTCTATAATTTATTTGTGTTAGGAAAAAGGAAAAAGGAAAAAGTTGTTTTCTCTTAATTAATATTCAATACTTTAAATAAGAAAAAACAATTTTTTACGTATACTAAAAATAATTTATTTTAAAATTCTACCATATCACTAATAAATATATTAGCCGACTGAAAGACTGAGTATAAAATGCTAATTTAAAACAATCAAAAATCTAAATATTTTTATATCATTAAAAATTTATTGAAACAAATTTCTTTCATGTAATTTGACCTAAAAATTAATAAATAAAAAAAGATAAGATTCTTCTTATTAGAATAATTCTTCTCATTTTTATTTTATTATTAAAAAATATTTGATGGTACATTTAATCGCATTTTTAAAATGTAGTTTGTGAATTTAAATCGAAAATTAAAATCTATTTTTTATATTAAGCTAAAATAAATGGTAGTAAATCTTGCAAAAAGTTTGAATTTAATGTATTTATGATTATAATAATAGAATAATTCATAATTCAAATTTTATTTTTATCATTCATAACAATTTTAGTGAGGGAGGGGCCACCAAAAAGAACTCCTCTTCTATCTAATTATTTATGAGTTTTGTATTCTATTTGGTTAGCTACTTCCCCCATTACCATAGAACAAGTTTGTTAACCCCCCCAAAACTTTTTCGCATAAGCTTTTTATACGCGTTAGGTTTATTAACAATGGATAATTGTTAAATATTTTAAAAAAGAGAGGGAAAATAAATCTATTTTATGACCACAGAACCAGTTGGTTATCCCTCAAAACTTGTTCGCTTAAGCTTTTTATACGCGTTAGGTTTATTAAAGATGGATAGAAGTTAAATATTTTAAAAAAGAGAGTGAAAATAAATCTATTTCATGATATTAAATTTAAAAGAATTATAACTTGGCTTAAGTAAAAACTTGAATTATGTAAACATAGTTATAATCTTATTTTGAAGAATAGAATAATAATAATAATATGACTTTAGGTAAAATTTTAATAATGGGAAATAAAATTATAATGTTCTTAATTTTATAATAATTTGTTTAAATAAATTAAATCTTTAATAATCTATTTCCTGATATTAAATTTAAAAGAATTATAACTTGGCTTATGTAAAAAATTGAGTTTTGTAAACACAGTTATAATCTTATTTTTAAGAATAGAAAAAGAAAGATATGACTTTAGGTAAAATTTTAATAATGGGAAATAAAATTATAATTTACTCAATTTGATAATAGTTTGTGAAAATAAATTAAATCTTTAATTATATTTTTATTAACTATTTATTTTATTATTATAATTTATCAGATGTTACAAGCTCATATTTCTGGATTTGTTCTTTATTTATTAATTAAATATGAAAATTTTATTATTATTATTATTATTATGTATTAATCTAAAACAAAACAAATAAATTATAACCTAATAATAATAAAATGAATAAAGCAGCAAACTCTAGTAAACTCAACAATGGCTAAATTATGCCATTAGTTGGATTAGGAACCTATTTACTTAATAGTAAAGAAGAAATGACTAATTTGCTCAGAACTGCATTAGATGCAGGATATCGCCATATTGATACTGCAGTCAATTACTAAAATGAAGCTATGATAGGAGAATCTCTAAAAACTATTTTTAAGGAGGGAAAATATAGTAGAAAAGATCTCTTTATTGTCAGCAAGGTATTTCCTAACAAGGGAATCAACATGCTTGAGTCTGTTAAAAAATCCCTTAAGGAATTGTAACTTGACTATGTAGACTTATACTATTTACATTTCCCTCTTGGTTTCCTAAGTGAGAAGGAAGAATTCGTTCATTTACCTGTCCATGTAGCATGGGCTCAGCTTGAAGAAGCTCATAGATTAGGTTTAGCTAAATCTATTGGTGTATCAAACTTTAATGTTATGGCTCTTGCCGATCTTCTTAGCTATGCTAAAGTAAAACCTGTTTCAAACTAGGTTGAAGTCAGTGTTTTTATTTAGCAAAAGAACCTAATTAAATTTTGCTAAAGATTTGGAATTCATGTCACTGCCTATGCACCCTTAGCAAAATACACTGATGTTGAGTCAAATCCTATTCTTCAAAAGATTGCTAAAAAGCATAAAATTACTATTTCCTAAGTACTATTAGGATTCTTATTGAACTAAGGGCTTTCAGTGATCCCTAAAACTGATAAACCTTCCAGATTGAAAGAAAATATCGATTCTATTAATGTTAAACTTTCTGAAGAAGATTTCAAAGAATTAGAAACCCTTAATAAGAATCAAAGAACCATCGATCCTTCCGTTATGGCAATGTTTAGCTATGTTCCATTCTTTGACTGAAAAAGTTAAAAATAAATAAATAAACCTAATAATAATATTATTATTTTGATGAATCAAATTAATATTCCATTTTTTTTATTTAGTTTTACTTTAGGTTTTGATTTTTTTATATTAGCTTTTATGTAATCGTTTAATGATTTTTTTAAAAGTTTAATAAACAATTAACATCTCTTTAATATTCTTTTCCAAAATTAATTCAAATGAAATTAGGCTTTTTAAATTTATTAATTTTAACATTAAAAAAATAAATATTTTTAATATTGTATTATCTATTAAAAAGACTTTAATTTTTCAAAACTACATTTCCTTTTAATAAAATTTATTTGATTTACTTTATGATAGATAGATAAATATACGATTTCTCTATTTGAAATTTATAATATTTAGTATCGCAAGGTTTATTTGACAATACACAAACTTCTTTGATTGGTGAATATTTAAAAAAATTATTTGAATACTTAGAGCCATATTATGTTATTAATGTGAATAATAATTTTTACCAAATAAATATTATTCGAACGAACAAAATTTTGCTAATTGAAAATTTTATATTTAATATGAAAAAGTATTTTTAAACAAAAAATAAATAATAATTTAAGTGAAAAAAAGTGCAAATTTACATATGTAAATCAAATTATTAATAAATATTTTTATAAAGATATATTTATTTTTAGGTTTTTAATATTTTATATAAACGCTTAGATTTAATTAATTAAGTTGATTTGCTATATCATCTATATTGTTTAATTAGAAGAGATCTATCTAAATTCTGTATGTAAATCAAATTATTAATAAATATTTTTATAAAGATATATTTATTTTTAGGTTTTTAATATTTTATATAAACGCTTAGATTTAATTAATTAAGTTGATTTGCTATATCATCTATATTGTTTAGTTAGAAGAGATCTATCTAACTTCTGTTTATACTCTTTTTGCTCCACCAAAATATAAATCTTCTTTATTAGAATTCAAAGAAGAATATGGAAGAGGAATGTCATTTCTAATTGAGTAAGGTTTTTTGATATATTAATTTGCGTTTTTAGAATCTCCAATGAAAAGATTCTTAGCGCTATAAATATCTCTATGAGGAATAATTTTATTACTATATTAGATATCATTCTCTTAGTCTTTATTTCTTTCATAATATGAATGTCTATCACTTCTTTTACATTCCAATTATGTCGGTTTGCTAATATAATTTAGATTGTAATGATTATCCTAGAAGAGCTATCTATCTATCTGTATTAGTAATTTTGGAAGTCTTCAGATATTTATCTTTTTCTTAAATCCAAATTAGATCTAGATGAGATATTTTGTTATGATTGATAGGATAATTATTCTCTTGAATTTAGATTATTCAATCTTCTCTGAATTTTTTATTCAATCAGTAAATCAAATCTTTGATATTTCTGAGGCTAAGAGAGAGTTTTAAGATTTCAATAGTATTCCAAAATTAGATCTTACTCTCCTCATATTTTTCAATTCTTCTGAAGTTGGTGTTTGATAAGTAAGTACCTATCTAGTTATTAGGAGTAAATTTTTTAATCTCCTATTAGCTATTAGTATTGTATGAAGGTTTAGGTAACCTTTCTTAAAGATTTTTCTTATTAGCAGGAAACTTTATTTAATCAAGTACACTTAGTTTTTAGTTGATTGCTTGAGCATTAAAGCCTTCTTTTGAAAAGGTTTCTTATTTTATATTTAAATCTTCTATTTTTTTCTTTATAATAGGAAGATTAAGTAGTTAATCACAATCAGGTCTGTCTTGTGAGCTAATTAACATTAAGACATTAGCTTAAATATAAGGTTACTCAACTCACTAGAATATCTATATTTTAGGAAAATAAAATTTATTTAACATAATATATAATAGATAGGCGCAATTATCGCCGATCCTACTAAAATAATAGCCCATTCACCCAAAATTAATGCATTTACCTGAAGATTCACAACACATAAATTAAAATAAAAAGTAAAATTTGGTTTCTCCCTAAGGTTTTATTTAAATCATGGTATCTAATTAATTAATCATGATAAATAAAAAAAGGATAGAAATATGATTCATGGATAATATTTAAGATAATAATATAACTGGCATATAAAAGCTTGGTATTTTTTTAATTTAATAAGATATATTAAACTAAAAGTTCCAAATTATTTTATCGTTTTTGGAGAATTCGGAGGGTTTGCTTAAGAGGATTTAATTTATTTAAGTAAATTTAAAGTTTAAATTTTTTTATTTTTAATAAATAATTTATTTACTTACAAAAATATGAATGATATTTATAAATTTAAAATCAATAATAACAACTATAAATCTATTTATATTTTAGGTTAAAAACACTTTTTAAAAATATTAAATAATAAAATATATCATATTATTCAAACATTTTATATTGATTCATCCTTTTTTCACCAGCTGTTTATCATTAGAAATTTAAATTAAAGACAACTAATCTTTATGATTTAAGACACTTGCCTTTTACTTTGAATTTTTATGAAAATTTCATTGAGCTAAAAATTTTAAAATAAATATGTGTAAATTTTAAATAAATATCAAAATAGAATAAACTTTTAAATTAAAAATTATTCTTTAAATTCATAAATAAAATAATATTAGTGCAATAAAAAAGATAAAAAAATAAATCAAATAAAAGCTATCAAATAAATTCAAAGAAATTTTTTTTATATTCATTTTTATAGTTTAAAATATCACAATTCAAAACAAATAAACTGTTTTTACCCAAGGTCAAGTGTCAAATTTGAGAGATTAATGCATTTTTTTAAAGCTGAACCTAAGCCTGATGCACCTTCATCACCAATTTAATTGTAACTTTTTAAATATTGAAGAAAAAATATATCATTAAATAGTTAATTAGAAGGAAAAAATGAAGAAAAAATATGAAATAATAAAATTAATTAATAATAAAAGCAAATGAATAAAATAAATGATGAGCTTAATTAACAAAGAAAAAACAAAACAGCAAGCACGATAAAAAGAAAAAGAAGAAAAAAGAGCTTTATTGTTTTTAATTAGTTTTTATAATTAAAAATATCACAATCCAAAACAAATAAAGTGTTTTTACAGAAGGTTAAGTGTCAAATTTGAGAGATTAATGCATTTTGCTAAAGCTGAACCTAAGCCTGATGCACCCATTGCACCAATTTAATTAGACCTTTTTTAATATTGAAGAAAAAATATATCATTATATAGTTAATTAGAAGGAAAAAATGAAGAAAAAATATGAAATAATAAAATTAATTAATAATAAAAGCAAATGAATAAAATAAATGATGAGCTTAACAAAGAAAAAACAAAACAGCAAGCACGATAAAAAGAAAAAGAAAAAGAAAAAAGAGCTTTATTGTTTTTAATTAGTTTTTATAATTAAAAATATCACAATCCAAAACAAATAAACTGTTTTTACCCAAGGTCAAGTGTCAAATTTGAGAGATTAATGCATTTTTCTAAAGCTGAACCTAAGCCTGATGCACCCATTGCACCAATTTAATTGTAACTTTTTAAATATTGAAGAAAAAATATATCATTAAATAGTTAATTAGAAGGAAAAAATGAAGAAAAAATATGAAATAATAAAATTAATTAATAATAAAAGCAAATGAATAAAATAAATGATGAGCTTAATTAACAAAGAAAAAACAAAAAAGCAAGTACGATAAAAAGAAAAAGAAAAAAGAGCTTTATTGTTTTTAATTAGTTTTTATAATTAAAAATATTACAATCCAAAACAAATAAACTGTTTTTACCCAAGGTCAAGTGTCAAATTTGAGAGATTAATGCATTTTTCTAAAGCTGAACCTAAGCCTGATGCACCCATTGCACCAATTTAATTGTAACTTTTTAAATATTGGAGAAAAAATATATCATTAAATAGTTAATTAGAAGGAAAAAATGAAGACAAAATATGAAATAATAAAATTAATTAATAATAAAAGCAAATGAATAAAATAAATGATGAGCTTAATTAACAAAGAAAAAACAAAACAGCAAGCACGATAAAAAGAAAAAGAAAAAAGAGCTTTATTGTTTTTAATTAGTTTTTATAATTAAAAATATCACAATCCAAAACAAATAAAGTGTTTTTACAGAAGGTTAAGTGTCAAATTTGAGAGATTAATGCATTTTGCTAAAGCTGAACCTAAGCCTGATGCACCCATTGCACCAATTTAATTAGACCTTTTTTAATATTGAAGAAAAAATATATCATTATATAGTTAATTAGAAGGAAAAAATGAAGAAAAAATATGAAATAATAAAATTAATTAATAATAAAAGCAAATGAATAAAATAAATGATGAGCTTAATTAACAAAGAAAAAACAAAACAGCAAGCACGATAAAAAGAAAAAGAAAAAAGAGCTTTATTGTTTTTAATTAGTTTTTATAATTAAAAATATCACAATCCAAAACAAATA
>NW_002476474.1:0-3994 GCF_000189635.1 Tetrahymena thermophila SB210 | reverse complement strand
TAATTAGAAGGAAAAAATGAAGAAAAAATATGAAATAATAAGATTCATTAATTAATAATAAAAGTAGAAAATTTGAAAATAAAAGGATGAGCTAAATAAATTAACAAAGAAAAAACAAAAAAAATCAAGCAAAATAAAAAGAAAAAGAAAAAAGAGCTTTATTGTTTTTAATTAGTTTTTATAATTCAAAATATCACAATCCAAAACAAATTAACTGTTTTTACCTAAGGTCAAGTGTCAAATTTGAGAGATTAATGCAATTTACTAAACCAGAACTTAAGTCTGATGCACCTTTGTCACCAATTGCATTACTACTTTTTAAATATTGAAGAAAAAATATATCATTAAATAGTTAATTAGAAGGAAAAAATGAAGAAAAAATATGAAATAATAAGATTAATTAATTAATAATAAAAGTAGAAAATTTGAAAATAAAAGGATGAGCTAAATAAATTAACAAAGAAAAAACAAAAAAAATCAAGCAAAATGAAAAGAAAAAGAAAAAAGAGCTTTATTGTTTTTAATTAGTTTTTATAATTCAAAATATCACAATCCAAAACAAATGAACTGTTTTTACCTAAGGTTAAGTGTCAAATTTGAGAGATTAATGCAATTTGCTAAACCAGAACCTAAGTCTGATGCACCTTTGTCACCAATTTCATTACTACTTTTTAAATATTGAAGAAAAAATATATCATTAAATAGTTAATTAGAAGGAAAAAATGAAGAAAAAATATGAAATAATAAGATTAATTAATTAATAATAAAAGTAAAAGATTTGAAAATAAAAGGATGAGCTAAATAAATTAACAAAGAAAGAACAAAAAAAATCAAGCACAATGAAAAGAAAAAGAAAAAAGAGCTTTATTGTTTTTAATTAGTTTTTATAATTCAAAATATCACAATCCAAAACAAATGAACTGTTTTTACGTAATGTTAAGTGTCAAATTTGAGAGATTAATGCAATTTGCTAAACCAGAACCTAAGCCTGATGCACATTTGTCACCAATTTCATTGTTACTTTTTAAATATTGAAGAAAAAATATATCATTAAATAATTAATTAGAAGGAAAAAATGAAGAAAAAATATGAAATAATAAGATTAATTAATTAATAATAAAAGTAAAAGATTTGAAAATAAAAGGATGAGCTAAATAAATTAACAAAGAAATAACAAAAAAAATCAAGCACAATCAAAAGAAAAAGAAAAAAGAGCTTTATTGTTTTTAATTAGTTTTTATAATTCAAAATATCACAATCCAAAACAAATGAACTGTTTTTACTTAATGTTAAGTGTCAAATTTGAGAGATTAATGCAATTTGCTAAACCAGAACCTAAGTCTGATGCACCTTTTTCACCAATTTTATTACTACTTTTTAAATATTGAAGAAAAATATTTCATTAAATAGTTAATTAGAAGGAAAAAATGAAGAAAAAATATGAAATAATAAGATTAATTAATTAATAATAAAAGTAGAAAATTTGAAAATAAAAGGACGAACTAAATAAATTAACAAAGAAAGAACAAAAAAAAGCAAGCAAAATGAAAAGAAAAAGAAAAAAGAGCTTTATTGTTTTTAATTAGTTTTTATAATTCAAAATATCACAATCCAAAACAAATGAACTGTTTTTACATAATGTTAAGTGTCAAATTTGAGAGATTAATGCAATTTGCTAAACCGGAACTTAAGTCTGATGCACATTTGTCACCAATTTCATTGCAACTTTTTAATTATTGAAGAAAAAAATATCATTAAATAGTTAATTAGAAGGAAAAAATGAAGAAAAAATATGAAATAATAAGATTAATTAATTAATAATAAAAGTAGAAAATTTGAAAATAAAAGGATGAGCTAAATAAATTAACTAAGAAAGAACAAAAAAAATCAAGCAAAATAAAAAGAAAAAGAAAAAAGAGCTTTATTGTTTTTAATTAGTTTTTATAATTCAAAATATCACAATCCAAAACAAATAAACTGTTTTTACCTAAGGTCAAGTGTCAAATTTGAGAGATTAATGCAATTTGCTAAACCAGAACCTAAGCCTGATGCACCTTTGTCACCAATTTTATTCTCACTTTTTAAATATTGAAGAAAAAATATTTTATTAAATTGAGTAAGTTGCCATAAAAATTTTCAAAAAGCGAGTTTTATACCAGTTTTTACATTTTATAAAATTAAAATTTTAAATATTTTTTCCGAATTAAATTTTTTTGAAGATAAATTTTTAAAAAAGGCTAATATTAAAAAATTAATTGAAAAATCATAAAGTTTAATATAAATTAATATTATTAATGAAATTCTATTATAAAATTATTTATATAAAAATAAATAATTTTAAAATGCATAAGTCATTCAAAAAAATAGTGATCTCAATTCACAAAATTTTTGAATGGCATTTAGCTACATATATAATATTTTAAATTTTACATTTTGTCAGTTTAAAGCATTCTAAAAACTCAAAAATAAAATTTTTTTAAGCTAATTTAGCTTTATTTATTATGTTATTAAGATATTTTACATTTTGCCTTTTATAAATTAAATAGGCATTTCACTCTAATTAATTAGAAGGAAAAACAAAGAAAAAATATGAAATAATAAGATTTATTAATAATTAATAAAATTATCAATGAACGAAAAAAAAGAAATCATAATAAAAAGAAAAAAAATCAAATAAACTTAAAGAGCTTAAATATTTTAAATTAACTTTTATAATTAAAAATATTATAATCCAAAACTAATAAACTGCTTTTATAACTGTAAGTTTTAATAGCAAAAAATGAAGAAAAAATATAAAAATAAAAATGAATAATAAATAATTAAAAATTAAAAATTGAAATGAAAATTAAGTTAAAATAGCTAAAAATTTATATATTTTAATAAAAATCAATAAATAATGATGTAATTTCTATAATAAAAATTATTTATTTAAATAAATTGAAATTGAAATGTATAAAAATATTTATAATAATAAAAATAATATTTTTTAATTAAATATACCGAAAATCAATATGGAGAACCTAATGAGATAAAAGTTAAGAGCTTATAAACTTTTTTTATTAATTTATATAAATTTAAAGGATATTAATAAAAAAATTAATAATTACTTCTTCTAATTTGTTATATTTTTTAATCTATTATATCATTTATTTTTTTTTTCAAAAATATTGTATAGCAATTTATGAAAATTAATTAATTAATTAATTAATAAATTATAAATGGATAAAAAGAACAAATAAATATAATCATTAATTAATTATCAAGTATTAATTTATAAATTTTGTTTTATGAACAGATATCACAAAATAATTATTTAACATTGATTTATTAAACTTAATATTTATATTTAAAACACATGCTTAGTAATATGGTAGGAATTAGAGATAGATAATTATTTATTTAGTCATATTTGAAAAAATTCTAGCAGTTATTTTTCTTTCTTAAGTATTATAAAAATAATGTTTATAAGTAGATTTTTCTGTTTTAGCTCTGTAATTTTAGGAATATTTATAATATATCTAATTATAGCAAGATGCCATACAAAAATTTTGTGATTTGCATGCCACTTATTATGAAATAGATTTTTTATTAAATAAAAAAAAATCTGATTTTTATATTTTATAATAGAATTATATTTAATAATTTAATTTATTATAATTTCAAAAATAAATTATTTTTTTAAGACAAAATAAATTTAAAAAAATTGTCATTTTATTCAGGTTTAAATTACAGTATTTACAATATATATCTTTATGAAAAGAGAATAAATCAATAAATAAGTAGGAAGACTGATTTATTTATTTATTTTTTTACAATGTTAGAAATTAAATAAGAATATTTAAAAAAGAAAATCATTAATATTTTGTAATTCATCAAAATTATTAATTTCTGATAATAATTAATTAATTAATTAATAATCAAAAAAATATAAATGGGAAATAAAAAAAAAAAAATGGAGTAATAGAATAACTCTTCAAATATTCTATAAGATGTA
>NW_002476475.1:0-17201 GCF_000189635.1 Tetrahymena thermophila SB210 | reverse complement strand
TAAAAATCAAACACGGTTAATTTAGAGCTAAGTTAAAGTTAAAACAGTCTACCTACAAATATTATCTTGATTTACTCAAAACAAGGTGATCCTATTGTATATGGCTACACAAGTTCAATTCTTTTTTTTCAAATGAAATAATGTGATAATAATAAAATAAACTTTAATGATACTTGTGTTGATTAATGTCCTTCAGGTTATTTTTAATTATTAGATTCATAAAGGCAAATTCTCACTTGTCAAATATGTGATATATCTTGTATAACATGTGATAAAGCTACTGAATGCTTAACTTGCAATGATAATTATCCTTACTATTTATCTGATAAAAAAATATGCAAGTAAGATTATCCTACAAAATATGTTTGCAGTGAATAAAAACCTGATTATTTAATAGCTAAATAAAATTGTGTAAAGTGTGATAATTGTTTAGATTGCAATTCATTATAATCATGCTGCAATTACAACGATATCAATAGCTATATTTAATTTTCAAACAATAATTGTGAGTGTAAAGATAAATTAACTATGACGATCGATTTACAAAAATAAAAATGCTCCTTCAACGATCCAATAAAAATGAAAATCAACGATTAATAAAATAGTTGTATTTGCTAAGATAGCTAAACTATGATATTAAATTTAGACAAATCTTCATGTGACTGTAAAGATACTACAACCATGAAATTTTATTAAAATAAATGTGTATGTTTGGATGAAATCAATATGATTTTTTAAGAAGATAAATGCGATTGCATGCCTAGCATGTTTTTCAATGTAACAAGCTCTAAATGTGAATGTAGAGATAAAAATGTTATGTAATATGTTTTATCATAAAAAGGCTGTGATTGTCCTCAAAACTCTATATTAGTCAATGATAAATGCATTTGTTAGGATAGATCGTATTACATGGATTAGTATCTAAAGAAATGCATTTAAAATCCATAAATTGCTAATTGCGAAATACCGAATGAACAACTTCCTCAATGCTTAAAATGCTATTAGGGTTACAAATTAGTAAATGGTATTTGTAAATTCTGTGGAAAGTAAATTAAAAATTATGATCTTACAAATTAAATATAAAATTCCCTTTTTTATAAATAAATTTCGTTAATATTTTTGAAGAATATTTATCTTAATTAAAATTCTTTAATAGTGGAAAATTCTTTGATGATGTCACAAATGACTGCACATAAAGTTGCATCTAATATTGTTATTTTTGCTCTAACAAATAAGATTGCAAATAATATGAGGATTAATTCCCTTGCCATTTTAGTTGCTAAATATGTACAATTCCGAATTCATCTACAGCTTGTAGTTTATGCAGTTCACCTACGAGATAATTTAATTTAACAGATAGTTCTTGCAATTGCATTTATGGCTATGAAGAAACCGGATAGATAGATTGTTAGGCTATATAATAATCTTATAGCTAATCCTTTTTGACTCTTAAAACTGTTCTTCATAATTTATCTTTTTATATGTAGCTTGTACTTGCGATTACTCCATTTTTCCCTTACATTCAATATTCATTTATTTTACAACAATAGATAGGCTTAATTTCAGAAATATTGCCAGATGATATCTAAGATTTGAGAATAGAACTCTTGAATGAATATAATAACTACAATTTTAAATTTTTTGGTAATATAAAAATTAGTTAATCTGAAAATTTTCGCGCATAGGGAATAATAAATTAATTAATTGTAAGTGGTATTATATTGATTGCTTTACTTTTATTTAAAATAGCAAGTATGATTATAAAAGGCTTGTAAAAGAATTCTTTTTTTAATTAATTTCAAGCATTCATGTTTATAACTGCGTCAAGGTTACTTTCAACTCAAGTAACCTTCTCTGTTATATGGGTTTTCTTACAATTAGATTAACTCAACTCAAATGTAAAAGCATTAACTGCAGCTTCTGTAGATAGTCTAATAATTATTTTCTTTATTGTCAGCCTAATTTATCATTGTAAAGAGGTGTTCAAATATTTTCAACTCCAAAAATAATCTTCTCATATTTCTACAGATACGAAACATATGCTAAATGAATCAATAAATTTTTAAAAATCTTCAAGCAATAACTTTTTGATTAGAGATATAAATTTAAATTAAGGATGTAAATATATTATCTGGGTGCTCATTGAGTTCAGGAAAATAATTTGTGTATTTTTTTTAATTAAATTCCAAAACAAAGTAGGATTGTTTATAGGATGTGGACTATCAATTATCTTTCTATTGATTATACTTATTTTTCAAATTTTTGATACTAAACAAAAAACTATGTTCAATTTTTTTTCTGAGATACTACTAAGCAGTTTATATATCTTAATAGCTGTAAACTAAAACTCTCTAACTGTTGAACTTGAGACTGGAAAGTAATACAAGAATCCTTCAATTTTGGACATCACTACAATAGCAATTATTTTAATTTTTTAATCTTTTACAATAATAAATGCCTTAGTTGTAATATACTTAAAAATAAAAGCCATAATAATCCGACTTATTTGTAGTAGAACTAATAAATCAAACATATAAGATAATGATTATATGAAAGGAATATTTCCATAAAACATGGACATAAGTAAGTATATTTATAATAAATTAATATTAATAATATAAATTTATTTTAAAGGTATAATTGATTAGATATTGTCTTCAAATAACAAATTTACTTAGAAATTTGTCTAATACAGGAAAAATTGATTGATCATCTTTGAAATATAAAATGTCAATAAAAATAAAAAATGATATTTATAATAATTAATTTATAATATTGGAAATTTTAAAGTAAATAATTAATTTAAAAAGATACAATTTAATGTTACAATAAAGAATATTAAAGCATAAATAAATTAAATTTACAAGACTATAATTAAATAATTAAAAGATTGTATATTAGGTAAAAAAGTATTTAAAAATTAAGAAATATTTAACAAATTTTATATAAAATTCTAAAGTAAATCATTTGACAGAAAGCAAAAGTGAGAGTAAATTCATAAAATTAGTTAAAGAATTGTAATGTTGAATTTATTCAAGACTTTATTATATAACTTATAAACAAAAATAAATTAAATTTACAAAAATGGAAAATTATAAAACTAAATAGTATTTATTCTTTAAAAAAGTATATATAAATTAAACAGTATAAATTAATATTTATATGAAATTTAAAATTAAATAATTTAAGAAAGCAAAAGCCGATTTTATTTTATATAATTTGAATGAAAAAATATTGTATTTATTCAAAATTTTATTATTTTTCTTAAAGAAAAAGTAAAATTAAATTAAATTTACAAGACCAGAAAATAATTTTATTAAAAAATATTTATTTTAATAAAAAATCTATTTAAATTAAAAAAGATTAAATAAATTACTTTCATATAAAATGTTAGAGTAAAGTATTTGATGAAACATCAAATGTAAATTATATATAATGAAATACGATTTGTTTATTTTTCTACTTAAAGAAAAAGTAAATTAAATTTAAAAAACTAGAAAATATTACTTACCGTTGTTGTAATTAATTGATATTAGATACCAAATAAATTTGATAAATTTTAAATCATATTATTTTTTTTTATTAGCTTTAGTGAAAGGCATGAACTACTATTTTTTGTTATAAAAATTTAATCAGAGTTTTTTTTTGCTAAATTAAATATTATTTATAAAGTTTTTCATTTTTAAAATTTACAGATTATTTAGAGTATTCTTCAAATCAATTTTTAAAGAAACATATTTGTTGAAAAAAATCTTATTTGATACAAATTTACTAACAAAAAGGTAGACATATTTTGCTATTTTAATTAGCAAGTGTATTAAATTCTTTTTAAAAATAAATAAAATTTGACAATATGATTTAAGCATTGATCACATAATATAGCCATATTTATGTCTTTCATTTTTCTTTCTAAATTTGGTGATGTCTGATCACTATTTTATGTAAATGCTTTTATTCTTTCTAAAAATACCATTTATTGTATTATTTTTATGTATTGTATGGTATAAAAAGGGTATAAATAATTACAGAAATTTTACAAAAAAATAACTCCAAGTAACTTCCAATATGAGAATATTATGTTAAATTGATACATTTACATTAATTTATTCAGTTTTTGGTCAATGAAAAAATAATTTAACCTAAAAATATTTGATTATATAGGCAAATAAATTAATTAAAAATTTGTGGTGTTTATTTGATAATATTGCTTTTCTTTAAAGTAAATCTAAGATAATAAAATGTTTTCATAAAAAAAACTTGCTTTACTTATATTTATGTTTATTATATCATCACAACAACTTTTATTAGACAAAATATCTTAATTATATGGATTATATTAAAACTTGATTAAATTTTATTTAATTTAGACGCAAAGGTTGGCTCGCTTATAACAAAATTTGGTATTTATTTTGAAATTATTTTTGAATATACTGTCATATGTACAAATGTAAAGAATTTAAAAATAGTTACATACGTATCAAGTATCAAATGCATATTAAATAAATTATTTATAAAACAATAAAATTAGTGTAAGCAATTTTCATTTTATTCAGAGATTTAAAAACTAATAAGGGATGAAAATAACTATGTAATTTAGTAGATCGTAAAATAATTTATCAAAAGAATATTCTGTTTCTTTTTAACCAATTAATTTACCATAAAAAATAGAAAATTTTAGAATGTGAGTTATCTTTTTATTGGAATGAACTTCGTTATTTTTAAAATTTTGGTATACATTTAAATTCTTTTTTGATTTCTCTCCTGTAAATATTTGTAAACTATTTTCATACTTATGTAAGTCTATTTTTAATTGTAATTACGAAAATAATTAACTTGATTGAGGATAGATGGATGAATGATATATTAATATAAATTAATTATCAAATTGATTTATTTGAAAAATTTCAAATAATTAATATATATATATATAGTACCCTAAGTTACTGTCTTTTTCAAGACTTCATGCACATATTTTCAATAGATTCATTTTAAAAAAATGTATCAATTAATTAACTAATTTTTCCTCTAAAATAAAAATACTTTCTGATAGACTTTATATTAAGAATAAAAGAAATTAATTATAATTATTAATAAATACAATAGACGTAATTTATGATTATATTTTCATGTTTTCGATTAGATTAGTGCTATTTATTTCCTTTCTTTCAACCATTAAACTAATTTAAAGAAAATAAAAAATTATTTGAAAATAATGTTATTATATTTCTTAGCTTGGAGATATTTTTATGCATCCACTTAAAAAGTCTTTATTTTTGGCAGGTAATATGACTATTTCTTCTCTAAGTATGTTTAATTCTTAAATATTCCTCTATAAATATTTATCGACTGTGCCACTAAAACTAAATACATTCATAATTAATTTAATAAATTGTTGTTACATTTGTTATTTATGGATTTTCTGATTAGAGTATACGAAATATATATTTTTCAAATTAATAAGAGTCATATATATAAATATCTTATTAAGACTATAAATAATTTGCTTAGATAAATTAAAAATTGTGAAGAAAGAAAGATAAAATATTTGAAATAAATAAAAAAAAAAATCTATCTAATTAAGATATCTCAAAAATATTAAATTGATGGTATAGTTGGATATGTTAACGATCTACTAATACAAATATTTCATTCTAATACTAATTTATAATTTCAGATTACTCCTTGCTTATTAATATACTAGCATTCCAACTAGTAATGTGATCATTAAATAAAATGTTTGTAGTACTTAGCCAAATAAAACTTATATTCTCTAACCGTAAATATCTAATTGCCCATTTAATAAAAGCTATTTAGTAAGTATATATAGATTGGATTATCCTATTCAATTTACAAATGGTTACAATTTAACCTAAACAGTTGATAATCTAAATAATTAAGTATCATTTAGTATTAAAGATGAACATAAAATATGCTATTAAATATCAGAAATATGCCTGAAAAACGTTTTTTTTAGATAATACTAAATAAAAAACCCAACATTTTAAACAATTGATAAACAAAATATTCACTAAGCATTTGATAAACCTGATAACTATACAACAAATATGAAAGCTTTGGGCTTTATAACAGGCTATTATTCAACCCAATAAGAAACATATAGTTTATTTCTAGATTTTATTAATAATACTAATGATAATTAAAAAGGATTTTAAATTTAATTTTCTACTTAATCTTTAAATAGTATTAGTGAAATCAATATAAACTATATTTATTTTCCTGAAGACTAATATTACTCAGGTAACAGTTATTATAACATTTAAAGTTATAATGATTCTTAATAGCTAAATTTGAATAGATTTAGTTTTAACATTTCTTACACTAATGGTGATGGTAATTAATATAAATCAACTAGTTAACAGCAAATGCAAAGTTTTTAAGTTAAAAATTTATAAAATACAATTGGTGGAATTAATGGTTTTAATTTTTGTGGTAATAAAATTGACTGTGGTAATAGTGTAAGAGCTTTGCTTAATATTAAAAATGACAATACCTATAATTATACAACCTGGTCTATTTCATAAATATACAGCATAACAAGTTAATTTATTCAATTTAATATGTTAAATTGTAATTTAATTAATTAAACAATAAATTTCAATGATCAATGTGTAAATGAGTGTCCTTAAAAATATTTCAACAATACTGATAATACAAGTTAATAATTATAAGTTTGCTCTTAGTGTTCAGAAGAATGTTAAAATTGTTAAAGTGAAAAAAGTAAGTGCATAACATGTAAATCAGGTTAATATCTCTACAATAATACATGCTTTAAGGATCAACCTGATAAAACATATTGTGAAAATAAATAATTTAATTATTTTATTTGTACAGAATGTAAGAACTGCACAAAATATTGCGATTCTAATGGATAATGTTTGGATTGTAAAAATACTTATTATTTTTATAGAGATAAATGTTAAAATGAATTACCTCCACCAAATACATATATAGATAATGGAAAATACTTTGATTGTCATTAAACTTGCAAAACATGTTTCTAAAAAGGGCCAAATTCATGTTTAAGTTGTGATGAAAATAATTTTATTTATTAAAATAATTAATGTGTTTGTAAAGATCAAAAAGGATTGGATCAAAATTTTACTTGCGTAAATTGTAAAGTGCTTGGGTGTTAAAATTGTACTAGTGATTACACTACTTGTTAGGGATGCTAATATGACATGATCTTATAAAATTCTATTTGTATATGCTCAGACTAAAATTATTATTTTAATTAATTTAAATGCATTCAAAGTCCTAATTATAAGAATTGCGAAAAATTGAACTAATTTGATTCAAAATGCGAATAATGTAAGAAAGGATTTTAGAATTATCATGGAACTTGCACTTACTGTGGAAAGTAATTTATTTAAAAATTTATTATTTTTAATTCTAAAGTTTTATTAAAAAATTTTAGAAAAATTCCCAAATTTTATTTTTAACAAAATTTTACAATTATATGAAGTGGAAAGTATGTAGCATCTGATAATAATTGCAATGGATAATGTGCTCAGAATTGTATTTTTTGCTTAGATAGCTCATCTTGCCAAGTTTATGATTAAGATCTTTCTTGTCATTTCACATGCACAACTTGTACAAAGCCATTATCTTAAAACTCCTGCCTTGGATGCATATCAGCTACCAGAAAACTAAATAACTCAACAAATACATGTGATTGCATTCCTGGATATGAAGAAAGTGGAAAAAATGACTGTAATAAAACTGAAGATCCTGTAAGTACTTCACAAATCAGTTTCTTAAATACTTTTTTCTAAATTTCATATTACATATAGTTACCTTTGATTTTTTTACCAATTTATACACATTTACAATATTCGTTTCTTCTTGGGTAATAAATTGGCATAATAGGACTATTACAAGGCGTAGATGGAAAAAATCTAAGAATCTAAATGATGCAAAAATATAGCTAATTTAGCTTTTATAATTCTAATTATTCAGACCTTAATTCATAATATTAGAGCTTAATTGAGTATCAATAGCTGATTTCAATCATTTTGATTACAGTTTTTCTTTTAACGATATTTATGAAACTCATAAAAATTAATTAAAAACACTACATTTTACACTTGATATAAAACAATTTATTTATAATTGCTGGAAGATTTCTCACAACATAATCAATTTTCTTCCTAATACACTTTTATTTTTTAAAAGATTAATAAGATAGGAGTTAATCAATATTCTATTACCTAATTTGTTCACTAGTGGCTATCTACTACTTGTATATAATGTTTGTTACTGCTTAAGTATATAAATAAAAAGAAATTCTCGAATATGGATCTAGTATTACTATTATTAAGCATTTGATTTAAAAATAATTTAACCCTAACTAATACTTAAGTATAACAATAAATTTAAATAAATTTTTTAACTTTAGCATCTTTCTTTGGATTATAATAGAAATTCGTAAAATAGTAGCTGTATTTGTGATATGTTAATTTGGTTAATAATTTTTGAGTTTCATATGCTTGGGAAGTATAAGTATAATTTTTTTAATAGCCCAACTAGTTTTTAAAATATTTATTGATAAAAGACATTCTCTTATTGTTGTATCAGCTGAGATATTTAGTTTTATATTTTTGATTTTCAATTTTTTAATTGTAAAATTTTAAAATCAAGAAAACTATAATTAGAATACCTATTCTTCTCCAACTGCTTTTGAAATAGTTTTGATTGCTATCTTAATGATTAGATAGGTTCTAGATACCATATTATCATTAAATGCATATTACATGATTTTTAAATCAATTTAAATTAGTCGCAAAAAGATACCTGAACTTAATTTCAAGAATGAACTTTATATGAACAACTTACCAAAAGAATTTGATATTAGTAAATTCAATTAAAATTAAATACTTTTATAAATTATTATATCTCAATAAAATAGGTACTATAAGTTAAATTTTAGATCAATCTGGAAAATTTTAAAAGTCATTTAAAGGTTAAAACTATTGAATAAGAGCTTATTTAATACTTGTATCTTAGATATTATTTAATTTGTAAAAAAAGAGAGTTAAAAATTAAAATATTTAATTCTAAAATCTTCTTAATTATTTAAATATTTAATTAAGTATTTAGTGATAAATAATAAATTTTTCATCAAAAAATAAAAAATTTTAGTAAAATTTTTAATATTTTTTTAATAAAAAGAAAAGTGCTATACTTCGCAAACTAGTTTCTTAAATATTTTCTTTTAAATTTCATACTAAATTTAATTACCATTAATTTTTTTACCAATTTTACATATTTACATTATTTGTTTCTTCTTGGATAACAAATTGGCATAATAGGACTATTGCAAGGCATAGATGGAAAAAATCTAAGAATTTAAATAATGCAAAAATATAGTTAATTTAGCTTTCATTATTCTAATTTTTCAGACCTTAATTCTTAATATTGGAGCTTAGTGCAGTAGCAATAGCTGATTACAATCATTTTAACTACAGTTTTTTTTAACAATATTTATGAAACTCATAAAAATTAATTAAAAATATTACATTTTACACTTAATATAAAATAATTTATTCATAACTGTAGGAAGACTTCTCACAACTTAATCGATTTTCTTAGTAATACACTTTTATTTTTTAAAAGATTAATAAGATAGGAGCTAGGCAATTTTCTATTACCTAACTTGTTCACTATTAGTTATATACTTAATTATTTTAACATTTGTTACTGCTTAAGTATTTAAAGAAAAAGAAATTTTAGAATATGGATCTAGTATTATTATCATTATTATTCAGCAGCATTTGATTTAAAAATAATTGAACACTAACCAATATTTAAGTATTACAATAGATTTAAATAAATATTTTAATTTTAGCATCTTTCTTTGGACTATAGTAGAAATTCGTAAAATAATAGCTGTATTTGTGATATATTAATTTAGTAAATAATTTTGGAGTTATTTATGCTTGGGTAGTATTAGTATACTTTTTTTAATAGCCCAAATAATTTTTAAAAATATTTATTGATAAAAGGCATTCTATTATTGTGATATCAGCTGAGATATTCAGTTTTATAATTTTGATTTTCAATTTTTAATTGTTATCAAGAAAACTATAATTAGAATGTCTATCCTTCTCCAACTGCTTTTGAAATAGCTTTAATTACAATTTTAATGATTAGATAGGGTTTAGATACCATATTATCGTTATATGCATATTATATAATTTTTTAATCAATTTTAATTAGTCACAAATAGATATCTGAACTTAGCATCAAGCATGAATTTTGTATGAACAACTACCCAATAGAATTTGATACTAGTAAATACAATTAAAATTAAATACTTTTATAAATTATTTATTTCAATAAAACAGGTACAATAAATTAAATTTTAGAATAATCAGGAAAATTCTCAAAATCATTTAAAGGTTAAAAATATTGATTGAATAAACTTGTATCTTAGATATTTTTTTATAATGATATTAAAAAATTATAATATTAAATTCTAAAATATATTTAATTATTTAAATATCAAATGACAATAAATAATAACTTATATATTCTAGATAAATTAATACTTGATACTTACTACTCTTTATTAAATAGATTACACAAACCAGATATCAAATTTTAAGATAGTTATATAAATAAATAAATAAACCTCTAAAAATATTCATATATTTTAGTTATTTATATTACAAAATTGAAATTTAAAAAACAAACTTAGTTTTAAATAGAATACTAATTATTTTATTTTTTACTTATTAACTTTTTAAGGATTTATTTTTTAATTTAAATAATATTATTTCCTAATTAAATTGTAAGAATTTTTAAATTTTAACATAAAATATACAATAAAAAAATCTAACTATATTTAGGATTTAAAAAAGAGAAAATGTGTAAACCAATCATAATTTATCATCTTTATTTCAAAAATAAAATTATAGTTAGATGTAGTTAAGTATAGGAAAAATTTAATTTATATGTGATTTATTTTGATCATTTTGTACTATTAATTATAAAAGAATACTCTTACTTAAATTATTTAAATAATTATTGTTTGCTCTAGTTATATAATTTATAGAAGTGCTATTTATACTTATATACCAAAAAGTCTCTAAATATTTGTCTATTTTTTAAAGTGTAACTTATTTTTTATTGAAGTATAAAAAAATTAAAAAATATATTTTTTAAAATAGCCAAGTGCTATAAATTTGAATTTTTAAGGTATATGAGCTGAATTTAATATTTAAAATAGTTAATACCATATAAAAATATTTTTTTATTGTAAATTTTAGTTAGATCTATTTATATTAGAGAATAGTTTCATTCAAAATAGTTAAGCTAATTAAAATTTTCTAAGGTAATACTTTTAATTAATATATTTTGCAATGAAGTAGAAATTTATTTAAAAGTAGCAAAAAAATAGTTTTAAAGAGCAAATAAATCTATTATTCATATAATAAAATTATTAAATTGATAAGTACTTTCATAATTATTTTATAAAATTGTTTGAAAATATATTTATTTTTAAAATAATACTTTTCTTACATCTTGTTTGTTTATAAATTCATAATGATTTTTTATTTGATTTTGATTCAGTAACTTATTACCTGGTTTACTTTTGAAATTATTAATCTCTTTAATATCTAAATAAAAGAATGAGAAAATTTATCTTATTTTTAAATATTTTTATCAAAGATATTTTAAAGTAAATAAATTTATCTTTTTAATATTAATATTTTTGTTGATTTCAATAAAATATTTCAAATTAAATGATTGGAGGGATATTCCTATCAAATTTATGTTTTGTAAGTTCAAATATAATTAAGTAAGTAAGTAACTAATAAATAAATAGAACAATTTATTTTTGTATTTTAATTAACTAAGCAAGTGTTATTAAATTATTATTTATCTAATTATGTTTAGCATGTAAAATTACTTTGATTGATTTTACTTAACTATTTTTTTACTCAAAGAATACTAAATTAGGAAGTAAAATAGGTAAATATAACTAAAAATTTTCAAGTTATCAAATTAAATATAGTAATACTTAGGTTTTTTCTATTTCAGTATTTAATTTATATTTAACTGATCATAATGTGCTCAATGCAATAATCATAAATCAAAAAATAAAAGATAAAAAGATAAATCAAAATCAATCAAGATTGAAACAAACAATGAAAATAAAATACATATTATTGCTTGTAATTTGCTTGCTCAGCTTTTGCACCTCATAAGAAACAAACTTAAAATAAAAATTACCTGAAGAAACAAATGGAGATACAGAAGAAGGTGAGACTATTGAAGAAAATAATAAAAATTATGAGGAAGACTTGGAAAGATAAAGAAGAGAAGAAGAGGATGGTGATGACGATGATGATGGTGCAATAGATTTGGATTGTTAGTATAATCCAAAGACAAATTTAGTTGAATGTTATACCAAGGAAGACTTATAAGAAATAAACGACAAAAAGGATGATGCTAATGAAAACAAAAACTAAAAAGTTGAAGAAGAATAAAATTTGAGTGAGACTATTGAAGAAAATGATGAGGAAGAAAGTAGAGAAGAAGACAAGGATGGTGATGACGATGATGATGGTGCAATAGAATTAGATTGTTAGTATAATCCAGAGACAGATTTAATTGAATGTTATGACAAGGAAGACTTATAAGAAATAAACGACAAAAAGGATAATGCTAATGAAAACAAAAACTAAAAAGTTGAAGAAGAATACAATTTGAGACATGGTGATGAAGAGGGAAATAGCAATGAAGAAATTGAAAATTTAGATATAGAGAAAACTGAAGATTAAAAAACCTATATATCAATAATATCATTTACCTTTTTAGGATTATTCTAAATATTATTTTGATTTTTGTTTTTAAAATAATTATTTATTTAATGCTATTGTAATTATTTTAAATATTTAATTTTAAAATTATTCTTATTTTTAAAAACTAACATTTAAGAATTTATTAGATTTTTATATGAAATTTGAAATTTAAAATATTTCTTTATAGTCAAAATATTGCTTTCTTTTTTGTCATTAAATTAAATACATATTTAGATTTTGTTATTCATTAGTACAGGTATCACTATTTATTTATTTACTTATTTATTTAATTATTTATTGATATATCTTTATGTTAAATTTATAATTTTATGTTTTTTTAACCTTGCTATACATAAGAAATAAAATTCAAGAATCAGACAGTAATTAAGGGGAAATGGAAAAAAACCTATTCAGTATAAAGTATATTAAGAAGAATCTGCTTTTTATAAAAAAAGTAATAATTATTTTTCTATAATCTTAATTAATAAATTCAAAATAAAATTTTCTATAAATAAAAAAAATGAAATGCAACAAATTCCTATTTCAGTACACAAACTTTATTTTTATTTACAATACTTTGCTTTTTTTAAAATATAATCTAAATAAGAGCTAGCTTGATTTTGTATTATAATATGAATTAAAATAAAAACATTTTATAAATTCTTGAATATTGAATGCAATTAAGACAATTAATAAAAAGAGTAATTATAAATGAGATAATTATTTTTAGAGGATCAATCAAAATAATAATTTTTTTTTACTCACTTTTGAATTTTAAAAATAATAAAGATAATTAATAAAAAGAATAATTTTATACACATGATATTATTATTTTTATAAAATAAAATAAATAAAGAGTTTAGTTTCTAACAAAATTTTATTAATTTCTAAAATATTTAGCTTTTAAAAGTTTCAAAGAATCATTTTAATTTTTTATTTAACAAATAATTTTTAAAAAAAAAATTGTAGATTTTATTGCATGAAATAATATCAATGAAAATATATTTTAATTTAGAATGGATTAAATGTTTGATTAAAAAATTTAGAGCTCTTAATTTAAAAATTAAATGCTTGATTTTATTATTTTTTGATAATAAATATCAAAATGCCTTACTAAAATTTAGTGAAATGACATCATAATGTTTTAGAAAGACCATTATTTTTTAATAATTTTTTTCTAATTTGAAAAAATTTAAAATATTCAAATTTAGTTTTTAGTAGAATGTAAACTATTAAATTATTTAATTGATATATTGTTATATATTTCATCATACATTTTCTTTCTTATCTAAAATAAATTCAAATTTTTAAGGTAAATACATGATATGGCTGATTAATTATTTAAAATAATTAATAATTTAAAAAATTATTTTTTAATGTAAATCTTGATTAGATCTATTTTAAATTAAAGTGTCATTTCATTCAAGATAATTAAAAAAATTAAAATTTTCTATAGTATCACTTTGAATTAATATATTCTCCTTCAATATAAGTAGATGATTGTTTAAGAGTAACAAAAATTATAATTTTTAAAAACAAATAAATATCTTATTAACATAATAAAATCATTATTTCTTTCTTGATTGAACTAGGTACTTTCATAATAATTCAATATAATTGTTTGAAGATAAATTTATTTATAAAAATATAATAATTTACTTACTCTTATTTGTTAATAACTTCATAATAATTTTTATTTGATTTTCATTCAGTAACATAATTGCTGTATACTTTTTAAAATTATTGACATCTTTAATATCAAAAATAATGAGAAATTTTTCTTATTTTTAAATATTCTTATCAAAGATATTTTATCACTAATAAATTTAATATTTAAAATGAATGTTTTTGATGACTTCAATAGAATATTTAAAATTATATAAACGTCTTGTTTATTTTACTAATAGTTTTTAAATATAATGAACTCATATTATTAATTGAATGTGTTATAGAATAATTTATTATGATTGAATTTTTGTTTTGTAAATGCAAAAAATAATTAATTAAGTAATAAAAAAATATTACAATATATTTTTGTACACTGATTAATTTAACATTTTGAGTAAAGATAACATTAATCTGTCTACTTTTTTCAATTATTTTTTCAAAATAGCTGAATCTAATTACTGGTTTCTAATAAAGTTTTCAATAAAAAAATAACATATTTATATCAATTACTGCAATGATAAAATATATCTAAGATTTAAATAATATTTTTTTACATAGGTGTTTCGAATAATTGAATTTTTATTTCTTTTTTTGATAAGTTGTTAAAATAGTTTAATGTTTTCTTGGTTATTATGAAATTATTTTATTAAATTATTGAATTTACAAATAAAATTAAATTAATTATAATTTATTAAATTAAGTTTAACAAGTAAAATTGCTTTGATTGATTTTGCTGTACTATTTTTGAACTCAAAGAATACTAAAATAGTAAGTAAAATTAGTAAATAAAATTAAAAATTTTCAAGGTATCAAATTAAATTAGTAATACTTAGGTTTTTTTAATTCTTTTATGATCTTAATAAAGTTTGTTTTTTAGAATTTGCAAAAAAAGTAAAAATATTACATTTTTTTATTAAATAAGAAGTAATGATTTAAAAATATTTTAAGTAGTATTAATTAATGCCTTGTTTTCAAAACACTTATAAAAAATAAAAGAATTTTAATAAAATGTTTGATTTATTTACTTCTAATTATGTTAAAAAGTTCTCATTAATTAAAATACAATAGAGTTATTTATCAAAATGATTAATTACATGCTTTATACATATAAGAAAAATCTAAAACATTAAGAAAAAAAGATATATCTATTTTATTTATTAATTTAATATTAGGATTAACTTTATTTAAATTTGTTAGATCTAGAATTAAAATCTATATTGCTTATTTTTATTAAATTAATTAATATGTAATATTATTTAAATTATACCTTAGTACATAAAGTCTCCATTTCTTTTTTTGTTTTTTCATGAAAAATTAAAATCAAAATTAATATATTCCATCCAATATATATTTTCATTCTTATCTAAAATAAATTCGAATTTTTATGGTACATAAAAAATATGGCTGATTAATTAATTCAAAATAATTAATAATATACAAAATTATTTTTTTAATGTAAATTTTAGTAAGATCTATTTTAAATTAAAGTGTCATTTAATTCAAGATAATTAAATAAATTAAAATTTTCTATAGTACCACTTTGAATTAATACATTCTCCTTTAAAGTAGATGATTGTTCAAAAGTAATAAAAATGATAATTTAAAAGATCAAATAAATAAGTTATTAACATAATAAAATCATTATTTCTTTCTTTAATGAGGTAATTTCATCATAATTAGATATAAATTTTTGAAAATATATTTATTTTTAAAGAAATAATAAAATCGTTACTCTTATTTGTTTATAACTTTATAATAATTTTTATTTGATTTTTATTCAGTAAGTAAATTGCTTATTTATTTTTTTTAATTATTAATATTTTTATTATCCAAAAAATGAAAAATTTATCTTATTTATAAATATTCTTATCAAAGATATTTTATCGCAAATAAATTTAGTATTTAAAATGAATATTTTTGGTGACTTCAATAAAATATTTAAAATTTTATAAATGTCTTGTTTATTTTACTAATAGTTTTTAAATATAATCTAAAAATAGATAACTCATATTATTAATTGAATGTGTTATAGAATAATTTATTTTTATTGGATTTATGTTTTGTAAATGCAAAAGTTAATTAATTAAGTAATAGTTAAATATAACAATTTATTTTTGTACACTAATTAATTTAACATTTTGAGTAAAGATGACATTAATCTACTTTTTTTAATTATATTTTCAAAATAAATTAATCTAATTACTGGTTTCGAAAAAAGTTTTCATTAAGAAAATAACATATTTATATAATTTGCCTCAATGATAAAATATATGGAAGATTTAATTAATATTAATATACATAGACGTTTCAAATAATTCTATTTTTATTTCACTTTTTCATAAATTATTAAAATAATTTAATGTCTTCTTGGTCATTATGAAATTATTTTATTAGATTATTGAACTTACAAATAAAACTAAATTAATTATAATTTAACAAATAAAATTGTTTTGATTGATTTTACTGTACTATTTTTAAACTCAAAGGATACTAAAATAGTAAGTAAAATTTGTAAATAAAACAAAAATTTTTCAAGGAGGTATTAAATTAAATTAGTAATACTTAGATTTTTTTCTATATCAGTAAAGGATTTATATTTATCGGACCATAGTATGATTCAAAGTAATAACTATAAATCAAAAAAAAAAAAAGATAAGAAATCAAAATCAAAACAATGAAAATAAAGTACCTATTATTGCTTGCTAT